>NC_073626.1:56263481-56430981 GCF_029407905.1 Bubalus kerabau | reverse complement strand
AACCTAGAGTCTACTTAAAACAAACGTAAGAATACTCTGAAAGGTAGATAGGACAATTGGCCGGGGACGTCAGGATGCAAAGAATGACAGATGGTGGCAATGCAATCTGATTAGTGTACCTGAGCTTCCCAATGGCAATAATAAGGAAGCAGGTGCCTTCTCCCAAAGAAGCTGTGCTATAAGAAAACTGCTAAAACAAGATTAAATAAGATCCAAAGTCTTACAATATAATATCTAAAATGCTCAGATTATTAATAAAAATGACTCATCATCCCAATAAACAGAAAAACATCACACTCAATAAACAGATGTCAATATTAAAAGGACACAGAAGTTAGGGTTATCTCACAAAAATTAAAATGGCCCTAATAGAAAAAGCTTTAACAAGCAATTGAGAATACACCTGAAACAAATTAAAAATAGAAAGGCTCATAAATAAAATAGAAAATCTCAGCAAACAAATGATATAAAGAAAAAACAAATTCACTTTTTATAATTGAAATAGATAATAATCAAAACAAAACTTCATAAGAGGTAAACACAGCAACAAAAAGGAGAAAGTAAGAGAAACTTGGAGCTGTAATTACAGAGATTATCCAATTTGAACAACCATGTACAAATGGCCTGGACAAAAAGATGAACAAAGCCTCTGGGACCTGTGAGACTGTAACAGAAGATATATATGGGCATATCATTGGAATTCTAGAAGGAAAGGAAAACAAAAGTAGGACCAAAAACTATTTGAATAAATAATGAACAAAAAATTTCTAAATTTGACAGAAGTATAGATCTACATATCCAAGAATCTGAGCATATTTCAAACAGTATAAACCCAAGGAAATCATCCTATGACACAGCTTAGTAAAACTTGTGAAAACTAAGCACAAAAAAATCTTGAAAACAGCAAATGATAAATGTTAACTGTAAGGAAAAATCAAGTCAAATGAAGTTCATTTCCCATGAGAAATCAGGGAGGTCAGAAGTGGCATATTTTTCAGGAATTAAAAGGAAACTCTCAACCCAGATATCATATCCAGTAAAAATACCCTTTAGAATGAAAGGGAAATCAAAGCATTGTCAGGTGAAAAGAAACTAAGAGAATTTGCTATCATAAGTCCTACACCAAAAGACTGCCTATGGAAATATCTCTGAACAGAAAGGAAACAATGAAAATAGGAATCTGAAAATATCAGAAAGAAGAAAGAAAAGGAGTAACAGTAAAAAGAGTAATAAATACAATAGACTTTGTTTTTCTTCTTGAATTTTTCCCTTGAGTTTTAAAATTGTGTTAGATGAAAGAATTGCATAGTCTTATGTGTTTATCAATAAAAATGGAGGAAATATTTAACATCATTATATTATAACGGGGGGCTTAATGGGACAAAAATTCTAGACTCCATTTTAATTAGCAAAATGTCAACAAATATAGACTCTGACAAGTTATGATATGCAAAATATGTGTATGTATCTATATATAAATATATATTACATACACATGACTTGTGTATATATATATAATAATAATAATATGCATATTACATATACATAGCTTGTCAGAGTCTATTGTATGACCTTGGTTTGTTTCCAAGGAAAACTATTCAACATCACAGTAATCCAAGTCTATGCCTCAACCACTAATGCTAAAGAAGCTGAAGTTGAATGGTTCTCTGAAGACCTACAAGACCTTCTAGAATCAACATAAAAAAAGGTGTCCTTCTCATCATAGGGGATTGGAATGCAAAAGGAGGAAGTCAAGAGATACCTAGAGTAACAAGCAAGTTTGGTCTTGGAGTACAAAATGAAGCAGGGCAAAGGCTAACAGAATTTTTCCAAGAGGACGCACTGGTCATAGCAAAGACAGCTCTATACATGAACATCACAAGATGGCCAAACCAAAATAAGATTGATTATATTCTTTGCAGCAGAAGATGGAGAAGCTCTATACAGTCAGCAAAAACAAGACTGGGAGCTCACTCTGGCTCAGATCATGAGCTCCTTATTTCAAAATTCAGACTTAGGTTTATAACATTGTATGGGAGGCAGTGACAAAAACCACCCCCAAGAAAAGGAAATGCAAGAGGGCAAAATGGTTTCCTGAGGAGGTTTTATCAAATAGCTGAAAAAATAAGAAGCAAAAGGCAAGGAGAAACAGAAAGATGCACCCACCTGAATGCAGAGTTCCAAAGTATAGTAAGAAAGGATAAAAAAGCCTTCTTAAATGCAAAGAAATAGAGGAAAACAATAGAATCAGAAAGACTAGAGATGTCTTCAAGAAAATCAGAAATATCAAGGGAACATTTCATGCAACGATAGGCACAATAAAGGACAGAAATGAAAAGGACCTAACAGAAGCAGAGGAGATTAAGGAAAGGGGACAAAAATACACAGGACTATAAAAAATAAAAAAATAAAGAAAGTCTTAATGACCGAGATAACCATAATGGTGTGGTGACTCACCTAGATCCATACATCCTACAGTGAGAAGTCAAGTGGGCCTTAGGAAGCATTACTACAAACAAAGCTAGTGGAGGTAATGGAATTTCAAGTGAGCTATTTAAAATCCTAAAAGATGATGTCATTAAAGTGTTGTACTTAATATGCCAGCAAATTTGGAAAACTCAGGATTGCAAAAGGTCAGTTTTCATTCTAATCCCAAAGAAGAGTAATGTCAACAAGTATTCAAAATACCATACAATGTTCAAACTACTGTACAATAATTGCACTCATTTCACATTCTACCAAGGCAATGCTCAAAATTCTTCAAGCTAGGTTTCAGCAGTATATGAACCAAGAACTTCCAAACGTGCAAGCTGGATTTAGAAAAGGCAGAAGAACAAGAGATCAAATTGCCAATATCTGTTAGATCATAGGGAAAGATATGAAATTCTAGAAAATCATCTAATCTACTTCACTGACTATGCTAAAGCCTTTAATTGTGTAGATCACAACAAACTGTGGAAAATCCTTAAAGACATGGGAATACCAAGCCAATTTACCTGTCTCATGAGAATCCTGTTTGCAGGTCAGGAAGTAATACAACCAGACATAGAACAATGGACTGATTCAAAATTGGGAAAGGAGTACAACAAGGCTGTATATTGTCACCCTTCTTATTTAACTTATATGCAGAGTACATCATGTGAAATACCAGGCTGGATGACTCACAAACTGGAATCAAGATTGCCAGGAGAAAATCAATAACGTCAGATATAAAGATAATACCACTCTAATGACAGAAACTGAAGAGGAACTGAAGAACCTCTATTGAGGCTGAGAGAAGAAAATGAAGAAGCTGGCTTAAAACTCAATAAACTTCTAATAATTTCAAAACTTCAATGAAATTCAAAAAACAAGATCAGGGCATCCATTGCCATCACTCATGGCAAATGGAGAGGGGCAAGTAGAAGCAGTAACAGATTTTCTTTCTTGAGCTCCAAAATCACTGCTGTCAGTGACTGTAGCCATGAAACTGAAAGACACTTTCTCCTTGGAAGTAAAGCTATGACAAACCTAGACAGTGTATTATAAAAGCAGAGACATCATTTTGCTGACAAATGTTTGTATAGTTGAAGTATGGTTTTTCCTGTAGTCATGTACAAATGTGAAAGTTGGACCATAAAGAAGGCTGAGTGTGGAGGAATTGATGCTTTTGAACCATGGTGCTGGAGAAGACTCTCGAGAGTCTCTTGGACTACAAGGAGATCAAACCAGTCAATCCTAAAGGAAATCAATCCTGAATATTTGTTGGAAGGACTGATACTGAAGCTAAAGCTCCAATACTTTGGCCACCTGATGTGAAGAGCCAACTTATTGGAAAAGACCTTAATGCTGGGAAAAACTGAGGGAAGGAGAAGGGGGCAACAGAGGATGAGATGTTTCAATAGATCACTGATTCAATGGGCCTGAGTTTGAGCAAACTCATGGAGATAGTGAAGGACAGGGAAGCCTGGCATGCTGTAGTCCATGAGGTTGCAAAGAGCTGGACATGACTGAGTGACAGAACAACAAAAACAATGCCCTAAAAAAGAAATGATTACATTACATGTAAATAGTATAAATAAAGCACCTAAAAGTCAGAAATTGGCAAGAAGACAAAAATATAACCAATTCATATACTGTCTACAAGAAACACACTTTAAAATACTGTGATATTTATAGGTTAAAAGCAAAAGTATGGAGAAAGATACTGTGCAAACATCAATCAAAAGTAGTAGTGACTATACTAATAAATAAATTTGTCTTCAGAGCTGAAAAAAAAAATGTATGTAGAGAGACCTAATGATGACAATCAATATACCAAAGAGACACAGCAATCCTAAAAGTATGTGCACCAAGAACACAACAAATCTAGAAACTATGCAAAGCAAAAATGGAGAAACAAGAGAATTACACAAATCTACAATTACATTTGGAGACTTCAACACCTCTCTCTCAACAATTGGTAGACCAACTTGACAGAAAATCAAGGAAATAAGAGAACTCAACACCATCAACCAAAATGAACTAATCAACATTATTGAACATTACACTCCCCAAAAATGTCTTTTCAATAATACACTGAACAAATAACAAAAATAGACCACAGTTACTCATGAAGAACACAGGTTTGAATTGTGCCGTTTTTTGTTTTTGTTTTTCTTTCATAAATACTATAGTACTTCACAGTCCATGATTGACTGAATCCATGGATAAGGAACCCTGGCTACAGAGGCCCAATTCTATATGCAGAGTTTCAACTGCACAAAGAGTTTGGACCCGTAACCCCCACATTGTTCATGGACCAGCTGTATATTCTTGGCCACAAAAAAAACCTCAACAAATAAAAAAACTGAAATCATGCAGAGTTATCTGACTATAAATCTAGAAATCAATAATATAACAGTCACAGAAGAATTTCCAAATAATGAGGAGGTAAAAAGCATACTTCTAGGTAATCCATTATTCATGAGATGTCCCAAAGGAAATTAAAATTACATTGATCTGAGTGAAAACAAAAAGACAATGTACAAAATGTTTCCCTCAAAACACTACTACAGCAGCATTAAGAGGAGCATAAAGATTGGCATTAAATTTCTAGTACTTAATGTTTACTTTTTTATATATATCAGCCTGAGGCTTGCCAGTGTCTTGTCAAATGGCCAGGCCATTAACAGTAGCCTATGAAGTTTATAGTGCTCCTCCACACTATACTAAATGGTCATAACTGCAGTAATTCCTGCTAAGGCTTGGAGGGGACAAGAAAGAGGGATGTACATAGATAATTCCCATAATAAATTCAGTAGTAGGGGCCATAGCAATAAAGTTTTGTGGATACCCAAAAGAACCTACCTATAATCACGCTTGGCCAAGTGTTCTGGTGTTGGTGACCTCAGACCCCAAAGCAGAGAGCTATTTTCCACCTCACCTTAATGGCAGGGACGGTGTATTATCTGTGTAGCAGCTTCTAAAAGATCTGAGCAGTTCTGTTTCCCTATCTCTCCATGGACTTTCAACCTTGGCATAGGGCCTTTGATCTCTCATAAGGACAGAGGGACATTGTCTTAGCAAACCACTAATATTGCTTTTTTCTGAAGAATTGAGCAATCTGAAAAAAAGAAATTGGTCCCTCCAACCTTTCCAGAGGTCCATAGGAAGATGCAGAAGACACAGCCCCTTTATCAATCACAGAATTTGCCAAAGTACAAATCTCTACAACGTCATCTGTCAGCTTTGGTCACAAGTTTTCTGGGGTTAGGGGAAAGTGTAGAGAGCCAGGTGGAGAACCAAGCTTGGGTAGACAGCTGTTTCCCAGACAGGACTCCAGGGATAGCATAGCATAGGCTCATTCCAGCAGAGCCCAGACTTCTGCACTCAGAAGACTCTTGCAGCTGCTGGACTTCTGTTTTCCTGGCATCAGCCACTGTCAGGGCACTATGAAGTAAGGGATTTTAGTAGTGCACTCTACATCATGCAACTCTCCCTTACTAAATTTAGCGAAATTATCTCTGAAGAGCATCTAATTAAGTCTCTAAGGTCTCTTCAAGGTCACTGGTCAAAGTGATCTCAAACAGCTCTACATTCTTTTATCCCTTCTGAAATTTCAACAACTTGCTGTATTGCAGGGCATATATCTGTGTATGATAACTGCTTGGAGTTACTCAACTCATGAAGGCTCCCCACTCTCTGTTTCCACTGTCAGATTACTGCAGGCAGTGCTTGGGCAATTTGTCTCTACTTTTTTGAACTCCTCTGTTGTATGTCTAGTTAACTTACAAGAGGAACTCATCCAAGGAACTCCAGGCTAAACAGAAGGACCAAAAGTTCTCCCTTGGAACCAAATAACTTATGTAAACAATTCCTTAGCATCCTCCAACAATGCTCTGTGACTTCTATTAGTATTCCTCAAGACTCACTGGCTTGGCTAATAAAGTGCCCCATGGGATGCTCTAGTACTTTCCAAGATCTGTTGGCAAAGTGCCTTATAGAACTTTCATACTCTTGCAAATGATTTACTAGTACCCCTCCAGAATACCCCACATTCTCTGTAAGCCCCCTCCAAAGGTGCCCTATGATATCTTTGAGCTTTTTACTCTTCCATAATGACATTGTGCTTAATTGACTATCCTGTTTGATGTTTGTCAAGGACTCAGCTCAGCTGGAGAGAGAGCAGAGGGGCCAGATGTAGTAGCAGCAAGTTAGACAACAACAGAATGAAAATAATAGTAATTATTAATTATGAACTGCAATAATATAAGCAGGAGGCTGCACTGGAGAAAGTGCTGGCCATCTCCTGTTACATTTCCCAAGGGGATGTTGTCCACATTAGATCAGATAGATGACACACACAGATTGTCTCACCACCAAAGGAAGCCCTAAACAAAAGGCTCCTGTGTTTTGTAGACACAAGTGCCTGAGGAAGATTGAGAGGGAAGATTTAGGGAAGATGTTGGCTGAAGCGCCAAATCAAGAGGCCTCTGAATAGTGCTTTCTTGGCTAGGAAAGAACATGAGTTAGAGAAAGAGTCCTGACTGCAACTCCCTTCAGAGGATGCATTACAGTAGCTGAGTACCAAGCCTATGCAGGGAAAGCAGGTAAGACCTTTTTAATTGCCTGTGATTGGGGCTGGGAAATTATTTGTAAACATTAATAACAGGGACTTGGACTCCTTAGATGCTGGAAAAAGAAGAGTAATGTAAACCAAAAGCAAGGAGAAGGAAAGAAGTGATGAAGATAAGAGAGGATTGGTTAAAACTAAAGCAAACAACAGGGATGTCAATGAATTAAAGTGTCAGTTCTTTGAAAGGATCAATAACATTGACAAACTTCTAGCAAGAGTGACAATGTATAAAGAGAAAAGACACAAATCACCAATATCAAGAATGAAACAGGTGATACCACAACAGATCCCATAGACTTCAAAATGATAATAATATAATACTATAAACAACTCTAATGCTTGGGACTGGTGCACTGGGACGACCCAGAGTGATGGTATGGGGAGGGAGGAGAGAGGAGGGTTCAGGATGGGGAACACATGTATACCTGTGGCAGATTCATTTTGATGTTTGGCAAAACTAATACAATTATGTAAAGTTAAAAAATAAAATAAAATTAAAAAAATAAAAATAAAAAATAAAGAGATGTCTATATTCATATCAAACAATTAGACTTCATAAAAATTAAAAATTTCCCTCTGCAAACAGCCCTCCTAAGAAATGAGGAGATCAGCGACAGGCTATGTGAAAATATTTCAAACTGCATTTCTGGCAAAGGACTCAGATCTAAAATATAAGAAAGAAACTCAACATTAAAGAAACAACCATCCTGAACCCTCCTCCCTCCTCCCTCCCCATTCCATCCCTCTGGGTCGTCCCAGAAACCTGTGGCGGATTCATTTTGATATTTGGCAAATCTAATACAGTTATGTAAAGTTTAAAAATAAAATAAAATTAAAAAAAAAAAAAAAAGAAACAACCAGTCCAATTTAAAAATAAAAAATATGTAGAGACATTTCACCAAAAGGCATATTCAGAAGACAAATAAGCACATGGAAGTATGTTTAACCGCACTAATCATTAGAGAGATAGAAATTGTGATCACACTAACATAACAGTATACGACTATTAGAGCAGTTTAAAAAATGGTGACAATTAAAAATACTGGTGAGTCTGCAAAGAAATTGTATTTCTTGCTATGTGAAATGTTACAGCTACTCTGAAAAGGAGTTTGTAGTTTGACAACATCTTTTAAAAAATGAAACTGTACATACTATTCACTTCTGGGCATTTATCTTAGAGACACAAAAATCTATGCATCTTTACTAAAGAGGGTGACTCTATGTTTAATGTTTGTCTGATAACAGCTTGAAAATCCTATTGCCCCCGCTCATTTTCTTCCCAGCATCTGGTTACATGAATAAGAAAACCTGAGGGCTTCCTCCTTTGGTCCTGGCAGGAAATTCAAAATCTGTGAGCTGTGGAAAAGGGGTATGCAGGAACAAAAGAAGAGTAAACTATGATAAGACACACTAGAAATTAATTTAAAAAAGCATAATTTAATAAAAATGAATAATAGAAAAATAATATCTTTGATCAAAAAAGCAAAAATCTGATTCTGTGAAACCAATATAACAAAATTAGAAAATGTAAAAAAAAAAAAAACAACCCTTGAAAAGAAGGACTAAATTTAAAACTTGGAATTGAATGAGACGAAGAACATAAATTGTTGTCATAGTTCAGTCCTAAGTTATATTCAACTTTTTGCAACCCCATAGACTGCAGCACGCCAGGCTCCTGTGTCCTCCACTATCTTCCAGAGTTTGCTCAAATTCATGTTCATTGAATCAATGGTGCTATCTAAACAGCTCATCCTCCGTCACCCCCATCTTTCGCTCTCAATCTTTCCCAGCATTAGGGTCTTTTGCAGAGTCCCTTCTTCACCTTAGGTGGCCAAAGTATAAGAGTTTCAGCTTCAGCATCAGAACTTCCAATGAATATTTAGTGTTGATTTCCCTTAAGATTAACTGGTTTGACTTCTTTGCAATCCAAGGAACCTCTAGAATTTTCTCCAGCACCACAATTTGAAAGCATCAGTTCATTGGCACTCAGCCTTCTTTATAGTCCAACTCTCACATCTGTATATAACTACTGGAAACACTACAGCTTTGACTATACAGAACTTTGTCCACAAAGTCATCTCTGCTTTTTTTTTTTTTTAATTTTATTTTATTTTTAAACTTTACAATATTGTATTGGTTTGCCAAATATCGAAATGAATCTGCCACAGGTATACATGTGTTCCCCATCCTGAACCCTCCTCCCTCCTCCCTCCCCATACCATCCCTCTGGGTCGTCCCAGTGCACCAGCCCCAAGCATCCAGTATCGTGTATCGAACCTGGACTGGCGACTCGTTTCATATATGATATTATATGCATTTCAATGCCATTCTCTGAAATCATCCCACCCTCTCCCTCTCCCACAGAGTCCAAAAGACTGTTCTATACATCAGTGTCTCTTTTGCTGTCTCGTATACAGGGTTATTGTTACCATCTTTCTAAATTCCATATATATGCATTAGTATACTGTATTGGTGTTTTTCTTTCTGGCTTACTTCACTCTGTATAATAGGCTCCAGTTTCATCCACCTCATTAGAACTGATTCAAATGTATTCTTTTTAATGGCTGAGTAATACTCCATTGTGTATATGTACCACTGCTTTCTTATCCATTCATCTGCTGATGGACATCTAGGGTGCTTCCATGTCCTGGCTATTATAAACAATGCTGCGATGAATATTGGGGTACACATGTCTCTTTCAATTCTGGTTTCCTCAGTGTGTATGCCCAGCAGTGGGATTGCTGGATCATAAGGCAGTTCTATTTCCAGTTTTTTAAGGAATCTCCACACTGTTCTCCATAGTGGCTGTACTAGTTTGCATTCCCACCAACAGTGTAAGAGGGTTCCCTTTTCTCCACACCCTCTCCAGCATTTATTGCTTGTAGACTTTTGGATTGCAGCCATTCTGACTGGCGTGAAATGGTACCTCATAGTGGTTTTGATTTGCATTTCTCTGATAATGAGTGATGTTGAGCATCTTTTTATATGTTTGTTGTCCATCTGTATGTCTTCTTTGGAGAAATGTCTATTTAGTTCTTTGGCCCATTTTTTGATTGGGTCATTTATTTTGTCTAGGTTTGTTATAGCCTTCCTTCCAAGGAGCAAGTGTCTTTAAATTTCATGGCTTCAGTCACTATCTGCAGTGATTTGGGAGACCAAGAAAGAAAATCTGTTAGTTTCCACTTTTTCCCCATCTGTTTGCCATGAAGTGATGTGACTGAATGCCTGATGTTAGTTTTTTGAATGTTGAGTTTCAAACTAGCTTTTTCACTCTCTTCTTTCACCCTCTTTAAGAGGCTCTTTAGTTTCTCTTCAGTTTCTGTCATTAGAGTGGTATCATCTTCATATTTGAGGTTCCTGATATTCCTCCCAGCAATCCTGATTCCAGCTTGGGATTTATCTAGCCCATCAATTCATGTGATTTATTCTGCATATAAGTTGAATAAGCAGGGTGACAATAGACAGCCTTAAAGTACTCTTTTCCCAATTTTGAACCAATCTGTGTTGTATGTCCAGTTCTAACTATTACTTATTGACCTGCATACAGGTTACTCAGGAGACAGGTAAGGTGGCCTGATACTACCATAACTTTAAGAATTTTCCACGATTTGTTGTGATGCATACAGTCAAAGGCTTTAACATAGTCAAACAGAAGTAGATTTTTTCTGGAACTCCCTTGCTTTCTCCATGATGTAACAAATGTTGCCAATTTAATCTCTGTTTCCTCTGTCTCTTCAAAACTGAGCTTATAAATATGGAATTTCTCAGTTCATGCACTGATGAAGCATAACTTGGAAGATTTTGAGCATTAACTTGGAGCATGTGACATGAACACAACTGTATTATACTTTAAAAATTCTTTGTCATTGCCTTTTTTGGGGATTAAAATGAAAACTGACCTTTTCCAGTCCTGTGACCATTGCTGAGTTTTCCAAATTTGCTAATATATTGAGTGCAGTACTTTCTCAGGATCATCTTTTAGGATTTTATTTTTATTTTTTTTAATTTTATTTTATTTTTAAACTTTACATAATTGTATTAGTTTTGCCAAATATCAAAATGATTTTAAAAAGTTCATCTGGAATTCCATCACCTCCACTAGCTCCCATTCTATTGTTTTTCTCTATTTCCTTGCATTGTTCATTTAATAAAACCTTCTTATCTCTCCTTGCTTTTTTTCTGGAACTCTACATTCAGTTAGGTATATATTTTCCTTTATACTTTGCCTTTCATGTCTCTTCCTTCCTCAGCTATTTGTAAAGCCTCTTCAGATAACCACTTTGCCTTTTTGCATTTTCTTTTTCTTTGGGATGGTTTTGGTCACCAAAACCATTCCCTGTACAATGTTACAAACCTCCATCCATCGTTCTTCAGGCACTCTGTCTTCCAGATCTACTCCCTTGAATCTATTTTTCACTTCTACTGTATAATCATAGGGATTTGATTTAGGTCATACCTGAAAGGCCTAGGCCTTTCTCTACTTGCTTCAATTTAAATCTAAATTTTGCAATAATGAGCTATAATCTGAGCTACAGTCAACTCCAGGTCTTAGTTTTGCTGATTTTATAGTTTCTCCATCTTCAGGTGCAAAGAACATAATCAATCTGATTTCAGTACTGATCATCTGGTGACGTCCATATGTAGAGTTGTCTGTTGTATTGTTAGAAAAGGGTGTTTGCCATGAACAGTGTGTTCTCTTAACAAAACTCTATTAGCCTTTCCTCTGCTTCATTTTGTACTCCAAAGCCATTTTTTTTTTTTTAATTCTGGGAATCTTTTGACTTACTACTTTTGCATTCCATCCCTTTATGTAGAAAATGATATTGTTTTTTAGTATTAGTTCTAGAAGATGCTGTAGGTCTTCATAGAACCAGTCAACTTCAGCTTCCTTGGCATCAATATTTGGGGTATTTGGACTTGGGGTACTGTGATGTTGAATTGTTTGGCTTGGAAAGGAACTGGGATCATTCTGTCATTTTTGAAATTGCATCCAAGTACTGAATTTTGGACTCTTTTGTGACTATGAGGACTATTCCATTTTTTCTAAGGGCTTCTTCTCCACAGTAGTAGATATAATGGTCACCAGAATTAAATTTGTCCATTCCTGTACATTTTAGTTCACTGATTCCTAAAATGTCAGTGTTCACTCTTGCTATTTCCTGCTTGACCACATCCAACTTACCTTGATTTGTAGACCTAGCATTCCAGTTTCCTATGCAATATTGTTCTTTACAGCATCAGACTTTACTTTCACCATTAGACATATCCAGAGCTGAGTGTTGTTTCTGCTTTGGCCCAGCCGCTTCATTCTTTCTAGAACTATTAGTAATAGCCCAGTAGCATAGCTACCCCAGTAACATATTGGACACCTTCTGACCTCAGGGGCTCATCTTCTGGTGTCATATCTTTTTGCCATTTCTTACAGTTCATTGCGGTTCTCAAGGCAAGAATACTGGAGTGGGTTTCCATTTCCTTATCCAGTGGACCATGTTTTGACAGAACTTTTCACTGTGATCTGTCTTGGGGGGACTGTATAGCATGGCTCATAGCTTCATTGGGTTAAGCAAGCCCCTTCACCATGATATGGCTGTGATTCAGAAGGGGAAGAACCACAAGAACACAAATATAGGCAATAAAGTATAGAAAAGCATAAAATACTATGTTTAGTTTATATGTAAATTTGAAAACTGAATCAAAATAAATTGAATTCTATTTAGAAAAAATTAAATTATTAAAACCAACTCAAAGAGAAATAGAAAACTTGAATAGATCAATTAAATTGAGATATAGTAAAGATAGTTAAATCATTAGTGCATTTTAGCAAATTAAAGATAGTAAAAAGCATATGATGACACAACAAAACAAACTTGGGTTTGATCCCTGGGTTGAGAAGACCAGTTGGATGAGGGCATGGCAACCCACTCCAGTATTCTTACCTGGAGAATCCCCATGGACAGAGGAGCCTGGTGGGCTACAGTCCATAGAGTCTCAAAAAGTTGGACACAACTGAGCAACAGCATATGATAGAAGGTGAGAAATATCTTTCAAAATTCACCCTGCATTCATGAAAAGAAAAACAAACTCAAAAGTGCAGGTAAACCAAAAATAGAAGGAAATATCTTTTAAGCACTTTCTCCAAGAAATCTAAGGAAACATCACATTAGTGGCAAAACATGAAGGCATCCATATGAAACAGTTTTAAGATAAGGATGACCTCAATCATTGCTATTAGTCATAACCATACTGAAAGCTCTCTTACTATGTATTAATCAAAACTATCAAGCAAATAAGATTTAATATTAGATAGGAAAAATCAAAACTGTCTTTTTTTTTTTTTTTTTTTGGTAGACAGTAAGATAGTTTGAGGACTTCCCTGGTGGTTCAGATGGTAAAAAGTCTGCCTACAATGTGGGAGACCCGGGTTCAATCCCTGAGTCATAAAGATCTTCTGTAAAAGGAAATGGCAACCCACTCCAGTATTCTTGACTGGAAAATCCCATGAATGGAGGAGCCTGGTAGGCTACAGTCCATGGGGTCTTGTGTCCAAGAGATGGACATGACTGAGTGACTTCAATTTCACTTTTCACTTTTCAAGATCGTTCACCTTGTAAATATAAGATAACCAATTGAAAAATTAATTGAATTAATATGAGCTGAATTTAAAAAGTCAAAATTAATATAAGTATTAATGAAATTTCTTATGTAGCATCAGGAACCTACAACAAAATTGCCTACGGGGGAAAAATCATCAGTCACACTAGCAAAAAGAAAGACAAGTTATGTGAAAAATAAATCTCATAAATATATCAAGATAACCCAAAAATGTGAAATATGAAATATATCTGAACAAACAGAAAGGCATACTATGCTTCTGACTGGGAAAGCTCTATATTGTAAAAACATTGGTTCTTCTCTACATGATCTACACATTCAAAAATTTCCAATCAGGCTTTTAGTCCAAAGTAGTAGACTGACCTAATTCATTTATATTCTCTCCCTCCCAGGATTTCATTTAAATGAAAGCAAGGCAATGAGAAGACTCAAGAAGATGACATTTGCAGAAGAGATAATTAAACTGAGTTCAAGAAGACATAAAGATAAAAGAATGTCCACAAAAAAAATTAGAGTTCAGAAGATGCAACATGGATGCTTGGGAAAGTTCAGAATTACTGAAAGATGCCAACTGTCCTCAACTCTGAATGGTTTTGGCTCTATGAAGCATTTGCAGGATTGGTTGTTGGGAAAGTCGAGAATTAAATTTTTATATGGAGTAGTAGATTCCTATTACTATGTCGTCACCCACAAACAACAGACACAAAGGAATCTCAGTAGCCAGACTTGCTCTCTCCAGGTAGAGAGGTATGAACAAGCTGCTCAAGATTTAGAGTGTCTGATATGGTCATTAGAAAACTTGAGAGAAGCATGCAAACTTATGGCCCTGCCCTTTCCTCCATTCAGTAAGGCTGGCTGAGGCTTAATCTGCTCATTTCAAGGTAAAGGGCTCCAGTAGACAGTCCCTACCCATGTGCACAGGCTCCCAGTCAGGTTTATTATAGCTTCATTCTTAGATATGAAATTAAAAATGACAACCAAGAAAACCAGACATTTAAAGAAAAATCACTGATGTACCCCAAGGGCTAGAACTGTTGATGCACATTGAAGATGTTCAATGAATATTTGCTGAATGAATGACTGGCCAAGGGAAAAGTAACAAAATCTGACAGTGGAACAAACAGGTAATTGGGGTAATGGAAGGTACATTAACATTTTTTAAGTCTAGAATATTAGTGAAGTTTGAAATTATATTCTTTCCATAAAATAGCAACAGGCTATTTAAAGAAGAGAGATAGAAAGATAAGGAAAGGCAGACAGGAAGGAGGAAGAACAGAAAGAAGGAGGCAAGAAAGGGAAAAGGAAGCTCTTAAAATTAAAAAAAAAAAAAAATGCGATGTTCCACTCCTCCTCCAAAAACATTGAAATTTAAAACAAAAACAAGTAAACAAAATGTTGAATAAATGACAAATGATGAGGAGATAAAAATACATAAGAAAAGGTAAATTTTGAAGATGCACAGTGAGCACATAGTCCATTTCTTCTGGAGGAATTCTGGAGTTATAAGGGAGTGTACCCGACAACATGCCCTGACCCATACTCTGGAGAGTACATGTGCACATGAATACATAGTGCATATGCACTCACACACATATGCACACACACATATGCACATGCACATGAATGCACATATATGTGTGTGTGCCCACATACTTGCACATAGTCATCTGCAGCTGCATTGCTAACACTCCCAGATGGCTGTTTTCTTCTGTCCCCACTGTTGTACACAAGATCCCCACTACTCGCATGATCTCAAATCCAAACTAACAAGGTCACCAAGTGATTTGTAGGAATGGATGTGGCAGATTGTGTGCTGCAGTAACATGTGCATCTTGGTTTGGGGATGGAAACAGAGTGAGGGGCTAGCCACAGGCTTCTGCTTCACATGGTTCCCACTGTCTCACAAATGCTCTGCCACTGACTTAAAAATACACTTAATTTTGGCAGCCACTGTGTGGCTAAATTTAATTGAATCTTCTGATTGAATCTGAAATACAGTATTCCTAATGCATCTCCACCCTCTCCTTAAGCCCCTTTACATTTGGCATCTGAATCCTCTCCTTAAGTTACTTTACATTTGGCTGAGTCTAGAGCTTTTTATTTTGAGGGGCTCCAAAATTACTGCAGATGGTGACTTCAGCTATGAAATTTAAAGACTGTGGCTCCTTGGAAGAAAAGCTATGATCAACCAAGACAGCATATTAAAAAGCAGAGACATTACTTTGCCAGCAAAGGTCCATCTAGTCAAAGCTATGATTTTTCCAGTAGTCACGTATGCGAGAATTGGACTATAAAGAAAGCTGAGTGCTGAAGAATTGATGCTTTTGAACTGTGGTTCAAGGGACCTGGAGAAGTCCCTTGAACTGCAAGGAGATCAAACCAATCAATCCTAAGGGAAATTAGCCCTGAATATTCATTGGAAGCACTGATGCTGAAGCTGAAACTCCAATACTTTGGCCACCTGAAGCGAGAACTGACACATTGGAAAAGACCCTGATGCTGGGAAAGACTGAAGTCAGGAGGAGAAGGGGACAACAGAGGATAAGATGGTTGGATGGCATCACTGACTCAATGGACATGAGTTTGTGCAAGCTCTGGGAGTTGGTGATGGTCAGGGAAGCCTGGTGTGCTGCTGTCCTTGGAATCACAAAGAGTCGGATACGAATGAGCGGCTAAACTGAACTGAACTGAACTTTGGGTCTCCCAACCTGACCAAAAGGACAGTTTCTGGACATAAAAGTGAAAAAAGCAAACCTTGAGATTTTGGCTATGCTCAAAAGTTAATTTGAAATAAGTTTAAAAATAAAATAAAATTAAAAAAAAAAAAAGAAAAAAAAATTTTCTCTGGGAAAAGTTAATTTGAAATAAGTTATAAAGCTACATGCAAAAAGAGTAAAAACCATGAAGTTCTGCTTAAAGACATAAGAAAATATCTTCCTGGTCCTGGAGTAAGCAAACATTTCTTAGAAAAAAAATACAAACAGCATTAACCAAAGAAGAATAAAAAAATATTTTGCGCTTCCCTTGTGGCTCAGATGGAAAAATATCTGTCTGTAATGCTGGAGACCTGGGTTTGATCCCTGAGTCAGGAAGATTCTCTAGAGAAGGAAATGGCAACCCACTCCAGTACTCTTGCCTGGAAAATTTCATGGACAGAGGAGCCTGGTAGACTACAGTCCATGGGGTTGCAAAGAGTCAGACATGACTGAGTGATTTTACTTTCACTTTTCACTTTTCATCAAAATTTAATATTTTTCTTGTCAAATACATCACCTAAAATATGGGGAAAAAACAGGCATAGACTGAGAAAAATATATTCAATATATTAGATATATATATATATCTAATAAAACTTTTATTCAGAAGAGACAAACATGTACAAACATCAATGAAAACACAACTGAGTTTAAAAATTAACAAAAGATTTGAACAGAAACTTCGTGAAAAAATATTCATAAAGCCAGTAAATATATGATTAGATGCTCACATTAGTTAATTAACCAGAGAAATGCAAAAAGGAAGTCTATTATGAAAAATCACTACACACTCACTGGAATGGCCACAATGAAAAATATAGATAATCCAAATGCTAAGAATAAAGCAAATGTATACTGCTTTTGGGACTGTAAAATGTGTAACAATTTAGGAAACTGGTAGTTTACAATAAAGTTTAACTGATTCTTACTCTGTGTCTCAGCAATTCTACTTCTAAGTGTGTACCTATATTGGTATTCTAGAAGTGTCATAACAAAATACACAAATTGGATGACAGAAACAACAGAAATGTATTATTTCACCATCCTTGATGCTAGAAGTTGGAGATCAAGGTATCAGCAGGACCATTGCTCCCTCTGAAGGCACTGAAGAAAGATGTTTCAGATCTCTGTCCTAGCTTTTAGGTACTTCCTTGTCTGGTAGACAAGATCAGTTGTGTTCAGGGTGGTTAGGATTCCCTAGTGGCTCAGACGGTAAAGAATCTGCCTGCAATTCAGGAGACCCATGTTCAATCCCTGGGACAGGAAGATGCTCTGGAGAAGAAAATTGCTACTCATTCCAGTATTCTTGCCTGGAGAATCCCATGGACAGAGGTCACAGAAAGTTGGACACGACTGAGTGACTAACATTTTCAACACTGCTTGGAAGAAGCACTGCAGTCTTCTCATGGCATCCCCCCTGTGTGTGTATGTGTATCTAAAATCCCTCCTTTCTATAAGGACACTGGCCATATGGGATTAGGACTACCTTATTCCAGTATAACCCCCTCTAAACTAATTATGTTTGCGTGATCCTACTTCCAAATAAGATCTCATTCTTAAATACTGAGTGTTAGGACTTCAACAAAATGAATTAGGGGGGGCACAATTCAAGCCATAACAATTTCCAACAGAAATGAATGCGTATCTCCACCAAAATACAATAATGTATTGAGCAGTTTAATTCATAATCGTTAAAAATGAAAATCAATCAAATGTGCAATAAAGACAGTAGATTAACAAAATGTCATATATGTACACAATGGCATACCAAATGACAAGAAAAACATCACAGAATAAAAAGAAATGATTGGTACACAGTGTGAATGACTCTCAGAAACATTATATAGAATAAAATAAGCCATAAATAAGATGTATATATACTGGTTCCTTTTACATAAAGTATTTATAAACTCTAAACTTTTATATCAATAGACGCACAGTGATGGAAGCTAGACAGAGATGACATGTAGGTGGGGGTTGGGGAGTGAGAGTTGAGAGAGAAAAGCCATAAGGAAAACATCTAGGGAAATAAAAAGTTCTGTGCCTTCATTTGGGGGCTTCCCAGTCAGGAGTAAAGGCAAAATTAACAGGATATTAATTCTTCAGTCGCTCAGTAGTGTCCGACCCTTTGCAACCCCATGGACTGCAGCATGCCAGGCTTCCCTATCCCTCACAATTTCCAGGAGTTTCCTCTAACTCATGTCCATTGAGTCGGTGATGCCACCCAACCATCTCATCCTCTGTTGCCCTCTTCTCCTCCTGCTCTCAATCTTTCCCAGCATCAGTGTCTTTTCCAATGAGTTGGCTCTTTGCAGCAGGTGGCCAAAGTATTGGAGCTTCAGCTTCAGTATCAGCCCTTCTAATGAATATTCAGAGTTTATTTCCTTTAAGATAGACTGTTTTGATCTCCTGGATATCCAAGGGACTCTCAAAAGTCTTCTCCAGCACCACAGTCCAAAAACATCAATTCTTTGGTGCTCAGCCTTCTCTGTTTCAACTCTCACATCTGTACATGACTACTGGAAAAATCATAGCTTTGACTATCTGCTTTTTAATACACAAAGTTTGTCATAGTTTTTCTTCCAAGCTGTGCTGGAAATGCGTGTATTTTACTCTGTATATTTTACCTATGGAAAAACTATAAAGTAAAACAACAACTATACAGGGGGATTGGCATTCTTTAACATAGTCTTGGGTTTTCCATACAATTTTGTTAAAATGTTAACAAGAAACTTTCATTTGAAAGATGCTTTATATAATCTATCTGGCAGGTGCTGGATAATCCATAGCTTCCAGGTCTGGCCAGCATAAGCCCAGGGACGCATTATCTTATGCACTAATGTTACAGCCTCTGACCAAATAGAATCTAGAGATTGAACAGCTGCATCATCTCACCAGTGCCTACTGTTACTTAATGCTTCTGTATAATATACATCATGAGCAAAACTGGGAGAGACGATGAAGAAGGAGATGAAGGAGATGGAAGAGGAAATTTACAAAGCAGATCCAGAGAGTATTATTTATGAGTTCCTTAGTAGACACACTAATACACAAGAAAGCGTCCACTCCCTTGAATGGGAGGCAAGGAAGCAGAGAGCCAGGTTACATCAGTTTTCTAGGAATGCAAGTTTCAGGGCTTTGGGCACAGTCAAGACCATTAGCAGTATTTACATAACAGTGAAGTGGCTGCCAGGAGGCGCTGTAGTACTGCCCAGAGGTGCCTGACACTGGAGTAGCAAGCCGCCAAGAGAAGATACCCCATGGAGAAGGACAGTAGAGGCAACTGCGCTTCAGGGGACCAGCCTTGAGGAGATACCCCACGTCCAAGGTCAGAGGAATTCCAGTAACACAGTAGGCACTGATAGAGGGCATCAGAGGGCAGACAGATTGAAAACTACCATCACAAAAACTTGTCAATCTGATCACATGGACCACAGCCTTGTCTAACTCAATGAAACTATGAGCCAGGCCATGTAGGACCACCCAAGATGGACGGGTCATAGTGGAGAGTTCTGACAAAATGTGGTCCACTGGAGAAGGAATTGGCAAACCACTTCATTATTCCTGCCTTGAGAACCCTATGGACAGTATGAAAAGGCAAAAAGATAGGACACTGAAAGATGAGCTCCAGGTCTGTAGGTCCCCAATATGCTACTGAAGATCAGTGGAGAAATAACTTCAAAAAGACTGAAGAGACAGAGCCAAAGCAAAAACAACACCCAGTTTTAGATGTGACTGGTGATGGAAGCAAGGTCCGATGTTGTAAAGAGCAATACTGCATAGGAACTTGGAATGATAGGTCCATGAATCAAGGCAAATTTGAAGTGATCAAGTAGGAGATGGCAAGAGAGAACACCAGCATTTTAGGAATCAGTGAACTAAAATGGATTGGAATGGGTGATTTTAAGTCAAATGACCATTTTCTGCTACTGTGGGCAAGAATACCTTAGAAGAAATGGAGTAGCCAGAATAGTCAACAAAAGAGTCTGAAATGAAGTACTTGGATGCAGTCTCAAAAAGGACAGAATGATCTCTATTCGTTTCCAAGATAAACCATTCAATATCACAGTAATCCAAGTCTGTGCCCCCATAAGTAATGCTGAAGAAGCTGATGTTGAATGATTCTATGAAGACTTACAAGACCTTATGGAACAAACACTCAAAAAAGATATCCTTTTCATTTTCAGGGACTGGAATGCAAAGCTAGGAATTCAAGAAACACCAGGAGTAATAGGCAAATTTTTCCTTGGATTACAGAATGAAGCAGGGCAAAAACTGTTAAAAAAAAAAGGGGGGGGGTACTAATAGAGTTTTGCAAAGAAAACAAAGTGGTCAAAGCAAACACCCTCTTCCAACAACACAAGAGAAACCTCATATACATGGACATCACCAGATGGTCAACACTGAAATCAGATTGATTATATTCTTTGCAGCCAAAGATGGAGAAGCTCTATACAGTCAGTGAAAACAAGACTGGGAGCTGACTGTGGCTCAGATCATGAACTACTACTTATTGCCAAATTCAGACTTAAATTGTCAATGTATGGCAAAGCCAATACAATATTGTAAAGTAATTACACTCCAAAATAAATAAATACATAAAAAATTTTTTTTTTTTAAAAAAAGGACAGTAGAGAAAACCACTAGACCACTCAGGTATGACCTAAATCAAATCCCTAGTGATTATACAGTGAAAGTGGGAAATAGATTTAAGGAACTAGATCTAATAGGCAGAGTGCTTGATGAACTACAGATGGAGGTTTGTGGCATTGTACAGGAGACAGGGATCAAGAATATCCAAAAAAAAAAAAAAAAAAGCAAAAAAGCAAAATGGCTGTCTGAGGAGGCCTTACAAAGAGCTGTGAAAAGAAGAGAAGTGAAAAGCAAAGGAGAAAAGGAAAGATTTACACATTTGAATGCAGAGTTCCAAAGAAGAGCAAGGAGAGATAAGAAAGCCTCCCTCAGTGATCAGTGCATGAAATAGAGAAAAACAAGAGAATGGGAAAGACTAGAGATCTCGTCAAGAAAATTAGAGATACCAAGGGAACATTTCATGCAAAGATGGGTTCAATAAAGGACAGAAATAATAGAGACCTAACAGAAGTAGAAGATATTAAGGAGAGGTGGCACGAATACACAGAATAACTGTACAAAAAAGATCTTCATGACCCAGATAATCACGATGGTGTGATCACTCACCAAGAGCCAGACATCCTGGAATAAGAAGTCAAGTGGGCCTTAGGAAGCATCACTACAAGCAAAGCTAGTGTAGGTGATGGAATCCAGTTGAGTTATTTTAAATCCTAAAAGATGATGCTATGAAAGTGCTGCACTCAATATGCCAGCAAATTTCGAAAATTCAGCAGTGGCCACAGGACTGCAAAAGGTAAGTTTTCATTCCAATTCAAAGAAAGGCTCAAATTACCAAAAGAATGACCAAATGAATTACCAAAGAATGCTCAAATTACCACACAATTGCACTCATCTCACACGCTAGTAAAGTAATGATAAAAATTCTCCAAGGCAGCTTGAATTTCCAGATGTGCAAGCTGGATTTAGAACAGGCAGAGGAACCAGAGATCAAATTGCCAACATCTGCTGGATCATCAGAAAAGCAAGAGAGTTCCAGAAAAACATCTATTTCTGCTTTATTGACTATGCCAAAGCCTTGGATTGTGTGGATCACAGTAAACTATGGAAAATTCTTCAAGATGGGAATACCAGACCATCTGACCTGCCTCTTGAGAAATCTGTATGCAGGTCAGGAAGCAACAGCTACAAGTGGACATGGAACAACAAACTGGTTCCAAATATTGAAAGGAGTACCTCAAGGCTCTATATTGTCACCTTGCTTACTTAACTTATATGCAGGGTACATTATGAGAAATGCTGGGCTAGATGAAGCACAAGCTGGAATCAAGATTGCTGGGAGAAATATCAATAACCTCAGGTATGCAGATTACACCTCCCTTATGGCAGAAAGTGAAGAAATGAAGAGCCTCTTGATGAAAGTGAAAGAGAAGAGTGAAAAAGTTGGCTTAAAGCTCAACAGTTCTTCTGTGTATTCTTGCAGCCTCTTGTTAATATCTTCTGCTTCTTTTATGTCCATACCATTTCAGTCCTTTATTGAACCCATCTTTGAATGAAATGTTCACTTGGTATCTCTAAGTTTCTTGAAGAAATCTCTAGTTTTTCCCATTCTATTGTTTTCCTCTATTTCTTTGCACTGATCCCTGAGGAAGGCTTTTTATCTCTCTTTGCCATTCTTTGTTTTTTTTTTTTGTTTGTTTGTTTTTTTTTAATTTTATTTTATTTTTAAACTTTACATAACTGTATTAGATTTGCCAAATATCAAAATGAATCCGCCACAGCCATTCTTTGGAACTCTGCATTCAAATGTGTAAATCGTCCCTTTTCTCTTTGGCTTTTCACTTCTCCACTTTTCACATCTATTATTGTAAGGCCTCCTCAGGCAGCCATTTTGTTTTCTGCATTTCTTTTTGGGGGTTGGTCTTAATCCCTGTCTCCTGTACAATATCATGATCCTCCATCCATAGTTTATCAGGTACTCTGTCTATCAGATCTAGTCCCTTAAATCTATTTCTCACTTCCACTGTATAATCCTTAGGGATTTGATTTAGTTCATACCAGAACGATCTAGTGGTTTTCCCTACTTTCTTCAATTTATGTCTGAATTTGGCAACAAGGAATCCATGAACTGAGCCATAGTCAGCTCTCAGTAGTGTTTCTTCTGACTATATAGAGCTTCTCCATCTTTGACTGCAAATAATATAATCAATCTGATTTCGGTGTTGACCATCTGGTGATGTCCATGTGTAGAGTCTTCTCTTGTGTTGTTGGAAGAGGGTGTTTGTTATGACCAGTGTGTTCTCTTGGCAGAAATCTTTAACCTTTGCCATGCTTCTTTCTGTAGCCCAAGGCAAAATTTACCTGTTACTCCAGGTATTTCTTGAGTTCCTACTTTTGCATTCCAGACCCCTATAATGAAAAGGACATCTTTTTTGGTTGTTAATTCTAAAAGGTCTCTTAGGTCTTCATAGAACCACTCAAAATTAGCTTCTTCAGCATTATGGTAGGACATAGACTTGGATTACCATGATATTGAATGGTTCACCTTGGAAACGAACAAAGAGATCATTCTGTCATTTTTGAGATTGCACCCAAGTACCGATTTTGGACTCTTGTTGACTATGCTGGTTACTCTATTTCTTCTAAGGGATTCTTGCCCACAGAAGCAGATAATGGTCATTTGACTTAAAATCACCCATTCCAGTCCATTTTAGTTTGCTGATTCCTAAAATGTTGGCGTTCACTCTTGCCACCTCCTATTTGATCACTTATTGCCTTGATTCATGGACCTATCATTCCAAGTTCCTATGCAGTATTGCTCTTTACAACATCGGACCTTGCTTCCATCACCAGTCACATCTACAACTGGGTGTTGTTTTTGCTTTGGCTCTGTCTCTTCAGTCTTTTTGAAGTTATTTCTCCACTGATCTTCAGTAGCATATTGGGGACCTACAGACCTGGGAGTTCATCTTTCAGTGTCCTATCTTTTTGCCTTTTCATACTGTCCATAGGGTTCTCAAGGCAGGAATACTGAAGTGGTTTGCCAATCCCTTCTCAAGTGGACCACATTTTGTCAGAACTCTCCACCATGACCCGTCCATCTTGGGTGGTCCTACATGGCCTGGCTCATAGTTTCATTGAGTTAGACAAGGCTGTGGTCCATGTGATCATATTGGTGAGTTTTTGTGATGGTGGTTTTCAGTCTGTCTACCCTCTGACAGAGAAGGATAAAAGGCTTATGAAAGCTTCCTGATGGAATAGACTGACTGAGGGGGATACTGGGTCTTGTTCTGATGGGAAGGGCCATGCTCAGTAAATCTTTAATTCAATTTTTGGTTGATCGGTTGAGCTCTGTTCCCTCCCTGCTTTTACCTGCAGCCAAATTATGGTGGAGGTAATGAAGATAATGGTGGCAAGAATAACAGATGGACTGTACAAAAAAGATCTTCATGACCCAGATAATCACGATGGTGTGAGCACTAACCTAGAGCCAGACATCCTGGAATGTGAAGTCAAGTCGGCTTTAGGAAGTATCACTATGAACAAAGCTAGTGGAGGTGATGGAATTCCACTTGAGCTATTTTAAATTCTGAAAGATGATGCTGTGAAAGTGCTACACTCTATATGCCAGAAAATTTGGAGAACTCAGCAGAGGCCACAGGACTGGAAAAGGTCAGTTTTCATTCCAATCGCTAAGAAAGGCAATGCCAAAGAATGCTCAAACTACCAAACCATTGCACTCATCTCACACGCTAGAAAAGTAATGCTCAAAATTCTCCAAGCCAGGCTTCAGCAACATGTGAACCATGAACATCCAGATGTTCAAGCTGGTTTTAGAAAAGGCAGAAGAGCCAGAGATCAAATTGCCAACATCTGCTGGGTCATTGAAAAAGCAAGAGACTTCCAGAAAAATATCTACTTCTGCTTTATTGACTATGCCAAAGCCTTTGACTGTGTGGATCACAATAAACTGTGGAAAATTCTTCAAGAGATGGCAATACCAGACCACCTGACCTACCTATTGAGAAATCTGTATGCAAATCAGGAAGCAACAGTTAGAACTGAATATGAGGCAACAGACTGGTTCCGCATAGGAAAAGGAGTACATCAAGGCTGTATATTGTCACCCTGCTTATTTAACTTATATGCAGAGTACATCATGCTAATGCCAGGATGGATGAAGCACAAGCTGGAATCAAGATTGCTGGGAGAAATATCAATAATCTCAGATTTGCAGATGACAGCACCCTTATGGCAAAAAGCAAAGAAGAACTAAAGAGCCTCTTGATGAATGTGAAAGAGGAGAGTGAGAATGTTGGCTTAAAGCTCAATATTCAGAAAATAAAGATCATGGCATCCCATCCCATCACTTCATGGCAAATAGATCAGGAAACCGTGGCACACTTTACTGTTTGGGGCTCCAAAATCACTGTAGATGGTGACTGCAGCCATGAAATTAAAAGATGTTTACTCCTTGGAAGAAAAGTTTTGACCAACCTAGACAGCATATTAAAAAGCAAAGACATTACTTAGCCAAAAAAAGGTCTATCTAGTCAAGGCTATGGTTTTTCCAATAGTCATGTATGGATGTGAGAGTTGAACTATAAAGAAAGCTGCTGCTGCTGCTGCTAAGTTGCATCAGTCATGTCCAACTCTGAGCGACCCCATAGATGGCAGCCCACTAGGCTCCCATCTCTGGGATTCTCTAGGCAAGAATACTGGAGTGGGTTGCCATTTCCCTCTCCAGTGCATGAAAGTGAAAAGTGAAAGTGAAGTCACTCAGTCGTGTCCGACTCTTTGCGACCCCATGGACTGCAGCTTACGAGGCTCCTCCGCCCATGGTACTTCCCAGGCAAGTGTACTGGAGTGGGTTGCCATTGCCTTTTCCGAAAGAAAGCTGAGTACCCAATAATTGATGCTTTTGAACTGTGGTGTTGGAAAAGACTGTTGAGAGTCCCTTGGACTGCAAGGATATCCGACCAGTCCATCCCAAAGGAAATCAGTCCTGAATGTTCATTGGAAGGACTGATGTTGAAACTGAAACTCCAATACTTTGGCCACCTGATGCAAAGAGCTGACTCATTTGAAAAGATCCTGATTCCGGGAAAGATTGAAGTTAGAAGGAGAAGGGGATGAGAGGATGAGATGGTTGGATGGCATCACTGACTCAGTGGACATGAGCTTGAGTAAACTCTGGGAATTGGTGATGGACAGGGAGGCCTGGCATGCTGCAGTCCATGTGGTAGCAAAGAGTCTCACACGACTGAGTGACTGAACTGAACTGAAAGCTCAACATTCAGAAAACTAAGATCATGACATCCATTCCCATCACTTCACTGCAAATAGATGGGGAAACAGTGGAAACAGTGGCAGACTTTATTTTGGGGGGCTCCAAAATCACTGCAGATGGTAACTGCCTCTATGAAATTAAAAGATGCTCTCTCCTTGGAAGAAAATCTATTACCAACCTAGACAACATATTAAAAAGCAGAGACATTACTTAGCTGACAAAGTCAAAGCTTTGTTTTTTCCAGTAGTCACGTATGGATGTGAGAGCTGGACCATAAAGAAAACTGAGTGACAAAGAATGGATGCTTTTGAACTGTCTTGGAGAATACTTTTGAGAGTCCTTTGGACTGCAAAGAGATCAAATCCTAAAGGAAATCAACCAAGAATATTCGTTGGCTGGACTGCTGCTTAAACTGATGCTCCAATACTTTGGCCACCTGAAGGGAAGAACTGACTCATTAGAAAATACTCTGATGCTGGAAAAAATTGATGGC
Source organism: Bubalus kerabau (assembly GCF_029407905.1). Classification (NCBI taxonomy): domain Eukaryota; kingdom Metazoa; phylum Chordata; class Mammalia; order Artiodactyla; family Bovidae; genus Bubalus; species Bubalus kerabau. The sequence continues at coordinate 56,404,144 of NC_073626.1, read as the reverse complement.
AGGAGAAGAGAAGACAGAGGATGAGATGGTTGGATGGCATCACCAACTCAATGAACATGAGTTTGAGCAAACTCCAGGAGATGGTGAAAGACAGGGAGGACTGGCATGCTGCAGTCCAAGGGGTCGAAAAGAGTTGGACATGACTGAGCGACTGAACAACAGTGAGTAGAGGGAAGAGGGATGGGTCAAAATAGGGCTAGAAGATTCAGAGATACAATGACTATGTGTAAAAAATATAAGCAGCAAGGATCTATTTTCCAGCACAGGGAAACATTGCTATTAGTTTGTAATAACTTTAAATTAAGTATAATCTATAAAAATATTGAATCATTATGTTGTACATCTAAAAATAATATAATATTGTAAATCAATTTATAATTATATTGTAAATCAATATGCTTCAATTAAAAATAAATGAATGGATAAATATATAAGGTATAAATGAAAAAGGCAAGAATATATATTTTAAGCCAACTCTACTAGTGACACAGGAAATGTATTCACTTTTTAACTTGAATTATGGCTACATGAAAAGATAATTAAAGAGAGAGTCAGGAATAATAAATGCAGAAGAAATGAGGGAAGTAGAAAATTACTATTGCAGCACAGTAATCATTGCTCCAGGCAATTTGATGAATGCTAAAATTATTGGGTAGTACTTTAAGGAGAAATAGGGATTTTTTCCCACAGCCTCAGTATCTTCTGAAAAATACTTAATTACTGTGCTAGCATCTCTAGGTGCCAATAGCTCCCTCATTCATCTGTGACAACAGGTCTTCAGATGTTACTGAGTATGTCTTAGGTAATAAAATCAGTCCTAGTTGAGAACCCCTGAGGTACAATGTGGAAAGGGAAAAATAACTTGACAGGTTTATACTGGAAAACCTGGCAGAAACTACCCTAACCCAGAGATCAACATGAACATCACCAGTGGAAAATCATGTTGACATGTACTCCCTGATGTGATAAGATGGGAAGGTACAGGACTCATTACAAGAAGATATCCAACAATCCCAAATTAAGGTAGATTCTACAACTATATCCGACAAGTATTCTTCAAAAGTGGCAAGGTCATGAAAAACAAGGAACAATTGGCGGGGGCGGGGGAGGGGGTTGTGAAATCACAGATAGGAGAAAACTAAGGATACATAATCATTAAATGCAGCATGGTGTGTGGATTGAATGATGTAACAGAGAAATAAACATTAGTGCAAAAAAATGGTGAAATATAAAGTCTGTAGTTCAGCTTATACTGCTATACTGATGTAATTATTTTGGTTTTAGTAAATGCATCATGGTTCTATAAGATACTAATGTAAGGGAAGGAGGGTATACAGGAAACATCAGTATTATCACAAACTCCCCTAGAGATCTAAAATTATTTAAAAATAAGATTAAACAATGAAAAAAGCAAGGTAGTAGCACTAGACACAAATGAGGGTGGAGAACACCATCAATCTTCCTCTACACAGACAGGGTTCTGGTCTCTGTAGCTTTCCCTGACCCCACATTTCCACTACCCATCCTCAGTCCAAATTCATAACTCAGCTACTACTTGTAGTGAATTCTGGGTTATGCATTTCATTCCAGTTCCACAAGAACCTCATCACTACATAAGCAAGATATAAAATTTCCAGGCCTCAGGTTGAAGGAAATAGCTTGAGCAAAGTTTCCTGTAACCCACCTATATCTGATGAAAAACTCCTGGAAGTAAATTACTTCCATCTATCCCCTTGTCTTTCTGAATGCCTAGCTGATACTGCAGATTTTCTGCGAATGGAGTCTCATTTGGTGGAAAGGCTTATGTTGCTTTTTCTCCTCAACTGATGTATTCATGGATAAGCTGCACAGTGAGAGCTCCTAAATCCTAAATCATGAGGGGCATTAAGTTCTTCTAACTGGAGAAGTAGGTGAACTGTAAAAAGTGCAGAAATGTCACTACAGCCAGGTAGGGTGAAGAAGTGCATCAAGGGCAAGGAGGACATCATACTGTTGTCTATTTTAACAGGAAAATCATTAATCATGATTCCAAAGCCTCCGCTCGGTTCCTAAATAACTGTGCCCATGGAGGCTTCTTTGCTGGTCTCCTCTAATGCTTGGGCTGGACTATACTGGGAGTGTGTGACACCTTAAGTGAAATTCTTTTCCATTATGCCTGGCCAACCAGAAGGTTTGAACAATGTGTTCATGGAATACTTACATGCCTCTGCCCTAGCAAATGGTCGCTTAATGAGGGCATTTTTCTCCACTCCTTGCTAAACCTTCTTGGAGATAAGGATCATAGTGGTGCTTACCTGGGGAAGCAAGGAGGGAATTCCATCTCTTTCCTAGGAGCTGTGTGGAAAAAGAGTATGTGTATAGCCAACACTTTCTAGTATATGACACTGATGGTGACATCAATCTCGCTGACTGGCAATATTCATCCAAGAGGATTCTTAAGACCTGTGGATGGATTCATGAAGCCACTAGTTTCATGGTCAGCTAACATATCACCCAGAACAAAAAAAAGAATTAGGCTTTATGGCATAAGGAGACCTGTGATTTTGGTCCCACTAATGTGGAAATATGAATATTTAAAATATGGGTTTCCCCAAATATAAAATATTTTTTTTAGGAAAGTAAAATATAAATGAGAAATAAATTGAAAATTATCTCAAAACTCTAAACATGAAACAGATCCTGATCAGACTCCACTAAGGAAAAAGGCTACAAGATTTTATTTCATAAATATTAAAACATTTGGTACTTTAAAATGCATTATATAAATAGTTTAGAGACAACATGGGGAAAATATTGGAAATATATGTTATGAACAAAGAATTAATATTTATGATATATAGGGAGTACCTACATAACACTGAATAAAGAAAAAGAGGATCTGATAGTGGTTATGAACACATAATTTACATATAAATAAACACACATGTCCAATAAACATCTGAAATGATACAACTTTGCTAATAATCAAATAAAATTTTAGGTAAAAGAAATATTTAAATAAAAATTTAAACCAGAGTAATATTATTCTCTTGAGAGTCCCTTGGACTCTAAGGAGATCAAATCAACCAATTCTAAATGAAATCAAACCTAAATATTTGTTGGAAAGGCTGATGCTAAATCTGAAGCTCCAATACTTTGGCCACGTGATACCAAGGGCTGACTCATTAGAAAAGACCCTGATCCTGGAAAAGATTGAAGACAGGAGGAAGGGGACAACAGAGGATGAGATGCATCACTGACTTGATGGACTTGAGTTTGAGCAAGCTCCAGGAGATGGTAAAAGACAGGAAAGCCTGGAGTGCTGCAGTCCACACAGTCACAGAGTTAGACATGACTGAATGACTGAACAGCAACAATAACAACATTTTTCTGACCGGATAGACTAAAACTAAAAAGAATACTTACATCAACTTAATATTAGCAGGAAAACTGAAGCTATCACCTACTATTGGCAGAAGTATAGATTTGTGTAAATTAATTGATATACTTTGTACAAAAGTAAATTTATACAAATATCTTGAAGACAATTTGCCAAATTTAACAAAATTTAAAATGCACATTCTTCATACATTAAACAGTTCATTTACACCAAGAATCCTGGTGAATATGTTTACACAAATATGCACAAATGATAATACCAACCCAAAGAAAGCTATGAGACTTAGATTTTTAAAATGTATGTAAAATTTTGAAATAGTGCATTCATGCTTTGTAAATAGCCAATGTCAACATTTTTTTTTAATTTTTGCAAATATGTTAATTTTAGTGAGGATTATAGGAATCAGCAAAAATAAGGTCTATCTAAATGTTCATCATAGGAAAATAGTTGAATGAATCATACTTTATCAACATTAGCATATGACTGTTGATCAGTATGTATTTGTTGAACAAATGATTACTTCTGATTGACTATGGAGATGAGATTTCATAGTGCAATTTTCAACAAAGGCTGGAAGATCCTGAACATCTGCTTGTCTTTGTATTAGAGCATCCATGCTTTCTTGCTGCTCCCTCTTCCACAGGCGGCCCCTCCCCAACCTACCCACCTCCACTATTGCCATGGAGGCACTTGACAGACTGCACCAGGGCATTTGCCAGAGCCTGTCTTCTGGGGGTGAGGACACCTCAAACTCAGGGGTGATGACAGCTACTCAAGTCACAATTCCAACTCTCCAAGCCCACACAACCATGCTCCAGTGCCCGTTAGGTGACTGTTGTGATTCTGGATCTTTTGCAGATGTTGGCTGTCACCAGTTGCACAACTGTAGGGTGTCTCAGTTTAGGCCCCTGGCTTGTGAAAGCACTGACTCTGAGCCAGAATTTATATCCCTGCTGCAGCAGGTGCTGCACATGTTGGAATGTACATTCTGATGCTTGTTTTATTGTATAGAGAATATGATTTGTTTGTATTTTTAATATGTCTTTCATATGGAGAATACCTTTTGCTTCCAAGAGCTATCACTGATTCACTGATTTCATGTGCTGGGGAAAAGTAAAGGAAGAATTCCTTAGGGATGGCTGAACAGACTGCATAGAATGTAGATTGGGTTATTAGCAACCTAAAATCAATTATTTCCACTTTGGCAATAGCTATTGGTTATCAAACTTTGGTCCAGGAAACTTTAAGAATACTTCAGTAAGATTTTTCTATCAGGAAGCTTCCACAGGCTTCTCATCGTTTTCCATCAGAGGGTGGACAGAATGAAAAGCAGTCACAGAAACAATCAAACTGATCTTATGGACCACAGACTTGTCTAACTCAATGAAACTATAAGCCATGCCATGTAGGGCAACCCAAGACAGATGGGTCATGGTGGAAACTTGTGACAAAACGTGGTCCACTGGAAAAGGAAATGGCAAACTACTTCAGTATTCTTTCCTTGAGAACTCCATGAACATTATGAAAAGGCAAAGAGACAGGACACTGAAAGACGAACTCTCAAGGTCGGTAGGTGCCCAATATGCTACTGGAGATCAGTGGAGAAATAACTCCAAAAAGAATGAAGAGACAGAGCCAAAACAAAAACAACGCCCAGTTGTGGATCTGACTGGTGATGGAAGTAAAGTTTGATGTTATGAAGAGCAATATTGCATAGGAAACTGGAGTGTTAGGTCAATGAATCAAGGTAAATTAGAAGTGGCTAAACAGAAGATGGCAAGAGTGAACATCGACATTTTAGGAATCAGTGAACTAAAGTGGACTGGAAGGGAAAATTTAATTCAGATGACCATTTTATCTACTACTGTGGGCAAGAATCCCTTATAATAAAAAAGAGTAGCTATCAGAATCAATAAAAGAGTCTCAAATGCAGTACTTGGTTGCAATCTTAAAAATGACAGAATGATCTCTGTTCGTTTCAAAGGCAAACCATTCAATATCACAGTAATACTCTAGTAATCACTCTATGTCCCAACCAGTAATGCTAAAGAAGCTGAAATTGAGCAGTTCTATGAAGACCTACAAGACCTTCTAGAACTAACAGCCAAAAAAAATGTCCTTTTCATCATAGGGGACTGGAATGCAAAAGTAGGAAGTCAAGAGATACTGGAGTAACAGGCGAATTTGGCCTTGGAGTACAGAATGAAGCAGGACAAAGGCTAATAGAGTTCTGTGAAGAGAACATGCTGGTCATAGCAAACACCCTCTTCCACCAACACAAGGGAAGACTCTACACACGGACATCACCAGATGGTCAACACTGAAATCAGGTTGATTATATTCTTTGCAGCCAAAGATGGAGAAGCTCTATACAGTCAGCAAAATCAAAATGGGGAGATATGACTATGGCTCAGATTGTGTATTCCTTATTGCCAAATTCAGACTTAAATTGAAGAAAGTAGGGAAAACCACTAGACCATTCGGGTATGACCTAAATCAAATCCCTTATGATTATATAGTGGAAGTGAGAAATAGACTCAAGGGATTAGATCTGATAGAGTATCTGAAGATCTAGGGATGGAGGCTCGTGACATTGTACCAGAGGCAGTGATCAAGATCATCCCCAAGAAAAAGAAATGCAAAAAGAAAATTGGTAGTCTGAGGAGGCCTTACAAATAGCTGTGAAAAGATAAGAAGTGAAAAGCAAAGGAGAAAAGGAAAGATAGACCCATTTGAATGCAGAGTTCCAAAGAATAGCAAGGAGAGATAAAGCCTTCCTCAGTGATCAGTGCAAAGAAATAGAGGAAAACAATAGAATGGGAAAGACTAGAGATCTCTTCAAGAAAATTAAAGATACCAAGGGAATATTTCATGTTATGATGGGCACAATAAAGGATAGAAGTGATATAGATGTAACAGAAGCAGAAATCATTAAGAAGAGGTGGCAAGAATACACAGAAGATCTATACAAAAAAGATCTTCAAGACCCAGATAACTATGATGGTGTGATCACTCACCTAGAGCCAGACATCCTGGAATGTGAAGTCAAGTGGGCCTTAGGAAGCATTACTACAAACAAAGCTTGTGAAGGTGATGCAATTCCAGTTGAGTTATTTCAATTCCTAAAAGACGATACTGTGAAAGTGCTGCACTCAGTATGCCAGCAAATTTGGAAAACTCGGCAGTGGCCAAAGGACTGGAAAATGTCAGTCTTCATTCCAATCCTAGAGAAAGGCAATACCGAAGAATACTCAAACTACCACATAAGTGCACTCATCTCACAGGCTAGTGAAGTAATGCTCAAAATTCTCCAAGTCAAGCTTCAACAGTATGTGAATCGTGACCTTCCAGATGCTCAAGCTGGATTTAGAAAAGGCAAAGGAACCATAGATCGAATTGCCAACATCTGCTGGATCATCAAGAAAGCAAGATAATTCCAGAAAAACATCTACTTCTGCTTTTCTGACTAATCCAATGCCTTGGACTGTGTGGATCACAATAAACTGTGGAAAATTCTTCAAAAGATGCAACTACCAGACCATCTTACCTGCCTCCTGATAATGTGTATTCAAATCAGGTAGCAACAGTTTGAACTGGACATGAAACAGACTGGTTCCAAAGAGAAAAAGGAGTAAGTCAAGGCTGTATATTGTCACCCTGCTTATTTAACTTATATTCAGAGTACATCATGTTAATGCCAGGCTGGATGAAGCACAAGCTGGAATTAAAATTGCTGGGAGAAATATCTGTAACCTCAGATTTGCAGATGACACCACCCTTATGTCAGAAAGTGAAGAACTAAAAAGAAGAACTAAAAAGCCTTTTACCTTGATGAAAGTAAAAGAAGAGAGTGAAAAAAAAAACTGGCTTAAAACTCAACATTCAAAAAACTAAGATCATGGCATCTGGTCCCATCATTTCCTGGCAATTAGATGGTGAAACAATGGAAACAGTGATGAATGTTATTTTCTTGGGCTCCAAAATCACTGCAGATGGTGACTGCAGCCATGAAATTAAAAGATGCTTTCTTGAAATCTAGACAGCATACTAAAAAGCAGAGACATTATTTTGCAGACAAAGGTCCATATAGTGAAAGCTATGGTTTTTCTAGCAGTCATGTATGGATGTGAGAGTTGGACTATAAAGAAAGCTGAGTGCTGAAGAATTGATTATTTTGAACTGTGGTGTTGTAGAAGACTCTTGAGAGTCCCTTGAACTAAAAGGAAATCAAACCAGTCAATCCTAAAGGAAATCAATCCTGAGTATTCATTGGAAGGACTGAGCTGAAGCTGAAACTCTAATACTTTGGCCACCTGATGTGAAGAACTGACTCACTGGAAAAGACTCTCAATGTAGGAAAGATTGAAGGCAGAAGGAGAAGGGGAGCACAGAGGATGAGATGGTTGGATGGCATCACTGACTCAATGGACATGAGTCTGAGCAAGCTCCAGGAGTTGGTGATGGGCACGGAAGCCTGGTGTGCTGCAGTCCATGGGGTCACAAAGAGTTGGACATGACTGAGCGACTGAACTGAACTGAATAGGATTTTCTAGAGGCAATATGGCATATATCACCATAGATTACATATAGACAAGTAGAGTTCAGCCATCTTCTATTTTTTTTGGAGTGTAGTTGATTTCCCATGTTGTGTTAGCTTCTGCTGTACAGCAAAAGTGAATCAATTATACATATACACACATTCATTCCTTTTAAGATCCTTTCCCATATAGGCCATTACAAAGTATTGAGTACAGTTCCCTGTGCTATACAATAGATCCTTATTAGTTATCTATTTTATACATAGTTGTGTATATTAATATATGTCAATCTCTATCTCCAAATTTATCCCTCCACCATATCCCCTAGTAACCCTAGGTTTATTTCCTGCATTTGTCACTCTATTTCTGTTTTGTAAATTAGTTTATTTGTACTCTTTTTATTTTAGATTCCACATAAAAACAATATCATACTGATATTTATCTTCGTCTGACTTACTTCACTCAGTACGGCAATCTCTGGGTCCATCCATGTTGCTGTAAATGGTATTATTTCATTTTTAATGGCTGAATAATATTCCATTGTGGGCTTCCTAGGTGGCTCAGCAGGTAAAGAATCCACCTGCATTGCTGGAGATGCAGGAGATGTGGGTTCGTTCCCTGGGTTGGGAAGATTCCCTGGAGGAGGGCATGGCAACCCAGTCTAATATTATTGCCTGGAGAATCCCAAGGACAGAACAGCCTGGCAGGCTACAGTCCATAGGGTTGCAAAGAGACACGACTGAAGTGTCTGAACACATAGCACAGTATATACCACATCTTTATCCATTAAAAATGTAAGATAAATAGACTAGAAATAGAGGTATTAATGCCATATAATCCAGCAATCCCACTCCTGGGCTACACCTGGAAAAAAACATAATTTGAAAAGATACATGCACCTCAATATTCTTTGCAGCAGTATTTACAATGAAATATGAAAGCAACCTAAATGTCCATCAACAGAGGAATGGATAAAGCCATCTTCTATTAAGCTAGACAGTAAAGAGGTTTGTTAAAAAGTAAAACAATGCCAGTTTTCTCACTATTTTTTTCTTTTTAAGGACATTTTAGTTAATATTTATAAAACAGAATTAATTTTACTATCAAGTGGGTTTTTTTTTTTATTATTTTAAATGAATAATAAAGATATTAGTGTATGTCAGTTTTCATGTCTAATATAGAAAATACCAAAAGACAAGGTCTTGGGTGTGTAGGGTAATTTTGAGAGAATAAAAGTAATGCAAAACTAAAAGATTTGAGAACTTCTCCTCTGTAGGACAATGTTTTAATTCTTCCTTAAAAGTGAGCTAGCAAAGCATTCGATCCTAAGTGTCAAGGAGTTATCATCTATCTAGTCCAGGTCCAGCCTCCTACACTTTTTTATTTCACATTTTCAGCTGAAAATGTGTCAGCTGATGCTCACTCACTGAGTCCTGTCTGCATGTTCTATAGGCTTTCTTGCCTTGATTGACATAGCCTGCCTATTGCCTCTCTAGAGTGGGTAAACTAAAGCTTTGCTTTTCTCTGATTTGCACTCTACTGAATATTACTGCCTCTTCTGCCTATTAATCTTGTTCCCCAGTGAAACATCCATGGTTTTATTTGGGGTCCAGAAAGGTGAATTAAAGGCAGTCAACCACATTCGTAATTTATTCTAGGAATATTGGAAAGGCTCACATCCACCTGCACATCCCACACATTATTACATGTTCTTAATGATGCTTTACAGTTCTTCTTTTTTCAAAAAGTATTAAATTATTCACAGCATATAATTAATTGTGTATTTTAATTTCAAATTTTATATGGAATAACAAAAATAACACATTATTATAATTAAAGATAATTTGCATAAAATATTGGTTCATTTCTTTAAAAATACATTTAGTGGCTTTAATTTTATAAAATAGCCAATGCATTCTCATCATATGAAATGTCTTAAAAACATTTCTAATTGTTTAGTAATACATAATTTTACAAGCATATCAGAAGTTATATAATAGTTTTCTTACTATGGGCATTTGTGTTGCTTCTATTTGTTTTTCTATTATGAACCATCTATACCAAAAACCTTTGTTAGAAACTAGAATTGTTTCCTAAGAATAAGCTAGAAATTGATATATTAGCTCATAAAGCACAGAAAAGTTAAAGTTCTTTAATTTTTAGCCGAATTGATTTCAGAAAACATCCCAACCCACACTCCACCAGTAGCATATAAGAAAACTCATATAATTGGATTTCCTCAGAATAAAGTAGCTTGATCTTTTAATATAATTTAGCTGGGAAAATGTGTGTGTGTTTGCTGTTTTTAAAACATATTTATTTGTATTTGTTTATTTGTTTGTTTGGCTGCACCAGGTTTTATTTACAAAACATGGGACCTTTGTTATTCGCTGGAGCACCACATGGAATCTTTCAGTTTGGGCCTCTTTTCTTGACATAGACGCTGCCCGTCTTCTCCCTGCATCTCTTCACATCCTCTTTGTGTGCTTATTTCTATGTCTAAATTTCTCCTTGTTATAAGGACACCAGTTATAATGTTAGAGCTCCTAGTGGTCTCATTTAAATTATCTCTTTAAAAACTCTTGTCCCCAAATAAGATCACTTACTGGGGTACTGAGATTTAAAACTTCAAATGAGTTTTGGCAGGACACATGCAACCCATAACAGTATTTTTCAGCTTAAGCTTTGTCTGCATTATTTTCTTAGATCAAATTCTCAGAAATAGAGATAATGACTATAATTTTTCAGATCTTTGTTGCATGCTATCAAAGTGATAGCTTGCATTTCTGTAAGAGAAATAACTTTCATTTTTTAATAAAAGAAGAGACTTGTAAGAAGCATCTTTAGTCCCCTGGCAAGAATAGGATCCATAATGCAAAGGAAAGGATAAGGGACCAAAAGCAATGCCTTGTCTGGGTCACATTCCATTAGGGGAGGGAGGAAGATGAAGGCTTTAGGTTGCAAAGGGGTTGGGGAAAGAATCTTCTGAACAAGAGGACCACTAAGAAGACAAAATTGTCAGGGCAGACACTGTCTCATTCTATTAACCCTTCGCCAACAGAGAACTCCTGCTCAAGACTGGCAGTCTCCTGGGAATATTTGCTCCTTATAGACTGCAGACTGTCCTTACTGAGAGCCCTGGAGAGATGGTGTTTTCTTCAGGGCTTGGAAAGGTGGGCCTGGCAAGAAACTAGGACCTTCAGATACAGCATTTGCTTCCAATGACAAACACCATCCCTGAGGGATGCTTTACCCTGGAGGTCCACCCTGTGTCCTGCTCTTTCACATTCAATTTCCACTGGACAGAATCTAATTAAGAAACAATTTAGAATAATTAGAAGCCGGTAATGAATAAAAAGCACTGAGGCATTTTATCTGCCAGTAATTTAACAGGAGCTTTGCCTTTACTAATTAGGAAGTAAAGCACTTGCCTGAACTTGGAGCTAACCCTCCATGTGCCAGGTTTGTGTCACAGACTCAGAAAACACAAGGAGCAGAGCAGAAGGCATTGGCCAAGTCAGGGTCAAGTGCCTGTGTCCCCATTCTCTAGTGGTTAAAATGCTCAGGCTGGGGTGGCTCCAGTGGAGAGAAGGCACAGTCAGATGCTAATGGCTTTGGATCAACAAGTCTTGACCAGGTGGCAGGATCTGGTTGAGGACATTAACTAAATGACCTTGTTTAATCCCTGCAGCAACTTATAAATTCTATATTGTTATCCTCTGGTTAAAAATGAGAATATTATGACTATGAAGGAAAACTACAGAGTGAAAGGAAGAATTATTATTAATGATCTAAACGTCTGAGTTCAAAACCTGGAACATCTCACTTTCCATCACTGCCCTGGAAATCTTGAGACAATTCATCAGTTGCTGAGGGCAAATTCCTGCCTTTGTTCTGTTTCCTTCCTAATGTTCTCTTTCCTTCCTAATCCTAATGTTGGATTAATTGAGATGTGCAGTTTTTTCTGACTACTAGTATGATTGCTTTAAGTCAGCTATGATGGTCCTGGTGAGACTTTCCCTAGTCTTGAGGGGAAAAGCAGAAAAAGTAGATTATCTTCACTCCAGCCAACCCCACTAGGAGATACCTCCCTCAGCCCTCCACAATGAAATATCTCTGGTTGAAATTATGATAAATGGACTTTTCATATTGGCCTTAACAAGGAAAGAACTTGGAAGCCATTACTTTAGTCCTTAAAACAGGAAAAACATGGACCAATTGTAAATCAACAATTTTTCTTGGGTCCATTAGACACCCGAAGGTATAAAACAAGCTACCCTGAAATCTATAGGGTCAACAGCACCCAGAGAGATAGAGCACCCAAGACTGTTTACCTGGACAAGAAGTCACTGATGAAACTGACAAAATATTTATCTGACTAGTAATCATGACAGTGCTGATGGCTGAGTGCACACTAATAATATAGTGAGAAAATTCTAAGGGTGACCCTTACAGTCCAGGTGTGGGGTATCATTATCCCAGGATGTCCCTCCAGAAACCTTACTAGGTCTTTCCAGGGAGAAACCCAGAAGATCCCCCTATGGCTCTGGTGGCTGGAGATGTGGTGAACAGGAATGACCAGAGGACAACACCAAAAGCTGAACCCAGTGGACCAGGGTGTGGAATTCTGACACAAACCAGTCCCTTCTAGGTTTTCTATCTCACCTAGGGAAAAAAAAAAAAAGTAAACTTACTCAATAGGGGACCAGAACTTAAGGATATAAATTGGAAATGGAGCACCAGAGACACTTTTAAAGGCCACACTAATGAGCAACAGGCTCATGGAATAACAGAGACTTCATGTGATGATTAGAATATTCCCCTACCCCACACCTTATGGCCAAACCAACCAACAAGCTTCCAGCATAGTAACAGTGCACTACAGAATGAAAGTACTGTAAAACTCAAACTTACTCAGAGGAATAGCACAAAGATAAGTCCCTAAACCAAGAGGAGAGATAAAAACAGAGATAGCAGAGGGATTTGTAGTCTCTGACACTATAGCTACAGCAGACATTAAACACGGCCCAACTCCTATCACTTAAGTTCTCACCCTGTTATAAAAATTCCTGTAACCTGATACGTCGCATCCAGCTTTCAATCAAGAATTGTAAAAATCTTTTAAAAGGCAACAGAAAAACAAAAGACAGAGTTAAGAGATACAAGCTATCATCAGAACCAGGCTCATATATGATATAGATGTTGAAATTATCAGACAGAGAATTTTAAATTACTAAGTTTGTTAAGGGCTCTAATTAAAAAAAAAAAAAAATACCCAAGTAAAAGAACAAATAGATGGGCAATGTTTGCAGAGAGATGGAAATTCCAGGAAAATAAATCAAAAGAGAATACTAGATATCACACTCATTTTAAGAGAAATGAAAAATGTGTTTGATGTGCTTATGAGTAAACTTGACACAGCAAGGGAAGAATCAATGAAATTAAAGACAGGAAAATAGAAAGTTCCCAAACTGAAGCATCCAAGAGAAAAAAATGAAAACCACAGAACAGAACATCCAAGAATTGTGTGACAGTTTCAAGAAGGTGTAACATATCATAATGGGGATGCAAAAAGGAGAATATTAATATGTCAAAAATATTTGACATATTAATGATGGAGAACTTTCAGAAATTAATGATAGATATCAAAAGACTTAGGTTTAATCAGATAGTTAGCTCAGAGAACACTGAGCAGCATACCTAGCCATAAATTATATTTGAACTGTAGAAAACCAAAGAGAAAGAGAAAAATCTTAAACGAGGCCAGAGAATAAAGTTTCACCTATAGAGAAACAAAGACAAGAATTACAGTGGACTTTATCTTCACGACCCAGATAATCATGATGGTGTGATCACTGACCTAGAGCCAGACATCCTGTAATGTGAAGTCAAGTGGGCCTTAGAAAGCATCACTATGAACAAAGCTAGTGGAGGTGATGGAATTCCAGTTGAGCTATTCGAAATCCTGAAAGATGATGCTGTGAAAGTGCTGCACTCAATATGCCAGCAAATTTGGAAAACTCAGCAGCGGCCACAGGACTGGAAAAGGTCAGTTTTAATTCCAATCCCTAAGAAAGGCAATGCCAAAGAATGCTCAAACTACCACACAATAGCACTCATCTCACACGCTAGTAAAGTAATGCTCAAAATTCTCCAAGCCAGGCTTCAGCAGTATGTGAACCATGCACTTCCTGATGTTCAAGCTGGTTTTAGAAAAGGCAGAGAAACCAGAGATCAAATTGCCAACATCTGCTGGATCATGGAAAAAGCAAGAGAGTTCCAGAAAAAACATCTATTTCTGCTTTATTGACTATGCCAAAGCCTTTGACTGTGTGGATCACAAGAAACTGTGGAAAATTCTGAAAGAGATGGGATTACCAGATCACCTGATCTGCCTCTTGAGAAATTTGTACGCAGGTCAGGAAGCAACAGTTAGAAGTGGACATGGAACATCAGACTGGTTCCAAATAGGAAAAGCAGTACGTCAAGGCTGTATATTGTCACCCTATTTATTTAACTTATATGCAGAATACGTCATGAGAAACGCTGGACTGGAAGAAACACAAGCTGGAATCAAGATTGCCAGGAAAAATATCAATAACCTCAGATATGCAGATGACACCACCCTTATGACAGAAAGTGAAGAGGAACTAAAAAGCCTCTTGATGAAGGTGAAAGGGGAGAGTGAAAAAGTTGGCTTAAAGCTCAACATTCAGAAAACCAAGATCATGGCATCCGGTCCCTCACTTCATGGAAAACAGATGGGGAAACAGTGTTAGACTTTATTTTTCTGGGCTCCAAAATCACTACAGATGGTGACTGCAGCCATGAAATTAAAAGACGCTTACTCCTTGGAAGAAAAGTTATGACCAACCTAGATAGCATATTCAAAAGCAGAGATATTACTTTGCCAACAAAGGTCCGTCTAGTCAAGGCTATTGTTTTTCCTGTGGTCATGTATGGATGTGAGAGTTGGACTGTGAAGAAGGCTGAGCGTGGAAGAATTGATGCTTTTGAACTGTGGTGTTGGAGAAGACTCTTGAGAGTCCCTTGGACTGCAAGGAGATCCAACCAGTCCATTCTGAATGAGATCAGCCCTGGGATTTCTTTGGAAGGAATGACGCTAAAGCTGAAACTCCAGTACTTTGGCCACCTCATGTGAGGACTTGACTCATTGGAAAAGACTCTGATGCTGGGAGGGCTTGGGGCAAGAGGAGAGGGGGACAACAGAGGATGAGATGGCTGGTTGGCATCACTGACTCGATGGACGTGAGTCTGAGTGAACTCCGGGAGTTGGTGCTGGACAGGGAGGCCTGGCGTGCTGCGATTCATGGGGTTGTAAAGAGTTGGACACGACTGAGCGACTGATCTGAATCTGAATCTGAATCTGAGGCAAGCAAGAACAGAATGAAATATTTAGTGATTAAAGAAAAATAGTGACAACTTATAATTCTAAATGTGAAGTAAAAATAGAGGTTTTAGCAGATAATTAAACACTGAGGGATATCATCACAAAAAATGCTGAAAGAAGTTCTTCAAGCAGAAAGATAATTATAAGGGTCAGAAATTCTGGACAGGCATGCAGAAAGAATGACAGAAAAGCAGTAAATAAAGGCACAATTAAATCCTTTGTTTTACTTGTAATTGTTTAAAAATGATGATGCTGATGACGCTGCAGATAAGTTGACCCATCTGAAGGCCCAGTGCTCTCTGCCTGACTCAGGTGTTTTCCTCAGCACAGAAACTTGCCCCTACTGCCTCCTTCACTACGTGACACCTCCGCTCATCCTGCAAGGCTTAGTCCCCTTGTCTGTCATGTGGTGACACATTTCCTGGTGGTTGTTTGCCTTTCGTTTTGTAGGAACAGGAACCAAACCTTGTTTTGCATTTGGGTGATCCTCCAGTTGTTGAGTCCAGGTGAATTGCCGATGCATCTCCCTTTAAAGAAGAAGAAAAATGCTAGCTATTTGGTCTCTAAGTTTCCCTTGAAGGCTTTGCCAGCCACATCCATGGCTTCATAAGACTGTGAGTCCAGAGAATGGACAGAGAACTGGCAGTGGTAGCACTGACAGTCAAACAGAACTGTTGGCTTATGACAATTAGTGGTCAAACTGTGGTTGCACACGCTGCTTAGTCTTCAGAGCCTGAAACATGGCCTGCCCACAGTGGGTGTCCAAGTACGTCTTCTTGAATGTATGAATGAGTGAGGAAATGAATTAATGAAGCTTCTAATGCTTGATGGCAGCACCATCATTTCCTTTTTCAGACTGGTCATGATCTGGTTTAAGGAAATATTCCTGAAGCTTCCTCTTTTTTAAAATTAATTTTTATTGAAGTATAGTTGCTTTACAATGTTAGTTTCTACTGTACAGTAAAATGAATCAGCTACTCATATACATATATGCCCTCTTTTTTGGATTACCTTCCCATATAAGTCACCACAGAGTATTGAGTCGAGTTTCCTGTGCTATACAGTAAGTTATCATTAGTTATCTATTTTATACATAGTATCAATTGCATACAAATGTCAATCCCAATCTTCCAATTCATCCCACACTTCTCTCTTCCCACGTGGTGTTCATGTTTTATCTCTACATCTGTGTCTCTATTCCTGTACTGCAAATAAGTTTCATCAGTACCATTTTTCTAGAGGCCACATATATGCAATAATATATATTTTATTTTCTCTTTCTGATTTACTTCACTCTGTATGACACTCTCTAGGTCCATGCATGTCTCTACAAATGTTCCAATTTCATTCATTTTTATGGCTGAGTAATATTCCATTGTATATATGTACCACTTTTCTTTATCCTTTGCTCTGTTAACAAACATTTAGGTTGCTGAAGCTTCCTCTTGAACTCCCATCTTTCCTAGTTCATCTAGCAGTTTGAAGAGCCACCCACACATCCTTTCAGCAAACATTTGTATTTAGGTTTGGCTCTGTGTTCCTGAGGTGGAAAATATTTGTCAAAACATTTCCCACTATCCTTCATGCTCATGGTGAAGTGGTGAAGTGAAAGTCTCTCAGTCATGTTTGACTCTTTGTGACCCCATGGACTATATACAGTCTATGGAATTCTCCACGGAGGGGAGACCAATCCCAGTGGAGGCACCTCTACTGCAGGAGCTTCCACACTGTTCATGGTCATCTCTTAATATGTCTGCATCTCCTCCTCGGCTGAGCTTGTCATGATGGGAAGGACTATATATTTGCCTTTTTTTTTTTTTTTTTTTTTTACCGCCAACACTTGAACTATTTGGGGTCATTGTGAAATCTCAGCTGATGTTCCGCATGAAATAATGACATGACAATTGCTGACTGGGTGAGGTATTTGCAGGAGGATAGTTAATCCCACATCCTATGGAGATGGGAAAGAGGCCTGATACCTGGCCCATTGCTGACAGCTGCACAAACAAACAAAACTGAATGGGACCAAAGTGTATCAAGTAAATAATTGAACAAGAGACTATAGAAAGGACAGAAAGGAAAGAACAAACATGACTTATTAGATTACTGTGTCAGAAACTGCAGCATCGTTCATACATGTTGGTCTCTGTCTTTCAACTCCTGAGAGTGCGTCTATAAACTAGAGATTAATCACTGGACAAGAGGGAAGAGGCTACAGATGTAACTGTTTCTTTGAGTGTCAGCCTTCAAGCCCCTTTAGATTCATTTCACAGCATTTCCACCATGAAAGCTTCTGAGCCAAAGTGGAGTGGGATTGAGAAGAATAGGTATGAAACTTGATTGTGTCCTTCATCTGGTAGGCTTCTTCATGGAGATGGCAGCAATACTCTTGTGAAAATGCCCTTTCTACCTGGCCTATATCTCTCCAATGATCAGGCTTCAGAAGGCCTTTGACCTTACTGTTCTGCCAGACCAGGTGTAGCTACTCTGAAAAGGGACTGTTTTCCTTCTAGCCAAAGTTCAAACCTCTACCTGATGGTTAATAAAATGTTAAATATTTACTTCTAGTTTGTTCACAATTTAAAGTTTAGTGAAATATAGTGTGCAATCCCTCTGTTCAATTTTTCTTGGAACACAAATGTTCAGTGTCCCAGGTCTCATCTCTTCTTCCTGAATCTTTTCCTAAGGAAGTGTCTAGTTTTATGAAGCAGAAGGCCTTCCACACTATCATGGTGATGTGAGGATGGATGGAGAGGAAAGGAATCCTGATGGGCTTTCATTGATATCTTCTGGCCTCCAGGTGGCATGCCTTGTCCTCCTGTCCATCTGGCATGATGTGATGAACTCTGATGATGCCAGCTATAGCTGGATGGGCTTGTGGACCATTTATCTGCCAAGATGGAATTCTTAGAGGCTCACCTCAGCTGACTTGGCCTTATCTGGGAGTTCACTAGCTGTAGACACAAACTTCTTACCAGTTCCTCCAGCGAGTCCACTGGCCCAGTAAACTACTTTCTTGTCACTGCTGCAATGTCAATTCCCAAGCCTCAGTGGATCCCTTGGCAGGCCATAGATTGCATCTCAAAGAGAAGGTTACATCAGATCCCAGACAGAAGTGGGAAGACAATGGCACTCTCTTTCTGTGGCTGAATACCAGCATTACAAAGAGCAGCCAAAAAGGAATTTCTTCAGGGTCTGGAGGTTGAGGATGCAGCCAAAGAAAGTGTTATTCCTACTTTCTAATGTACCTCATTCTCTCCAGCCACTAATTGGCTTGCTGGATCAGGAGAGGAGGTATGTTGCTGAATGCAACCTATGTTATGGCAAATAAAATGTTCAGTTTCTACTTCCCATACATCCAGATGAAATGACCTACATAAAACTTTTGTAATTGCCAATGGTGGGCCTGATATATTACATATAGGGTTTTGTCAAGTAGCTGATCCCTTAGTCAGGAAGACTCAATAAAGGATACAGTATCTTCTACCACATGTTCCTTATTGGGGCCACCCCCTGAGTTTTACTTACACAGAAAAATGCTGAATCAGATCAGATTTTCACACTGGGTTCACAACAGCCCAGGGATTTGCAATGTTGTCTTGGTGACCACTGTGGGAGGTCCTGGCAGGTCAGAGTAGCAGGACTTTCTTCAACTCCACTTCTATCAGAGCATTTATATTTCTATATCTGGGCTCCATTTAAGCCTTTTCTTTAAAATGTTAATTTGGATGAAAAATTTAGAAATCTAATGTGATAAGTGGTCATTCTTTCTTCTATTTTTCAGACCCTATGATTCTAACTGTCTATTTTATCATCCCTATGTCTATTTCTTGCAGAATTCCAACTGTCTTGACTCTGAATCTCACTTAATCCCATTATTGTGCAAGATTTTGGTTGGATACCCTGAGGGTATATAGTCAGGCACAGGGATCAGAATGACATTTCCAGGTCTCAGAGTATGATGAACCAGACTGAAGAGCAGGCAAATTTTTCATTCTTAGCTGACAAATGTCATCCAACCATGCTGCCATCCTAACAATGCCTGCCATACCTCCATTCTGCATTTCTTTTTTTGTTTGTTTTTTAAACCTTCTCCAGTAACTAGGGAATTTTTGTATTATTATTCCCAAAATATGAATGCATTTTTTATCAAAAGCTTTATGATAATTAAAGAGAGAGAAAAAATGAATAAAGTTTGTCACCTTAAAATAATGATCCAGTGAGTTGATTGTACCATGTAGACCAATTACAGGCTTGTCAAAGATCAAAATGTGAAATGTGCCATATGAGGATATAGCAAGATGACAACTGCAAAGCAGAGAGGAAGCTCTCTCTAGAAGCCAACCCAGTCAGACCTCAATCTAAGACTTCTAAGCTCCAGAGCTATGAGAAAATTTCTGTTGCTTTAGCCTCCCAGCCTATGGTATTTTTGTTAGGGCAGCCTGAGTTAACTAATATATGACATAAACAAAATTCAAGAGATTTCTTGCCTTAAAGGAAATATAGATGAAATTCTTCAAATTGAAATAAGTGACACAAAAGAGCAATTTGCATCCACACAAAAAACAAAAAAGTGCTATTAAGGTAATTATATATTAATAGAAAATCATAAAAGATAGTATAATCTCATATTTTCTTCTTTCTTAACAGATTTAATTTAATAAAATAATGTGTATATTATTGCATTGTGCACCTATGTCCTGTAGAAATGCAATATATTAGACAATAACAGCACAAAAGGAGAATGAAGCCAAAATTATACTGGAGTAAAGAAAAGATACCCAAAGGTAAAACAAGTCTTAGTTAAGAAATGAAGAGAATGTTACAAATTTTCTATTATCTATCTATATACCTTTATACATGTATATTCTTTATTTCTATTGCTATAACAAACACACATTTAAATACAACAATAATTATAATTACATATTAAATAATCTATAACACACATTAAATAAAGTAGTTAAGCAAGAAAAGGCATAGAAAAAAAGGAAAAGTGAACACAGCTAGAGAGGAATAAAGTGTTAGTTTTTTTGCAAAATCACTGAAATTAAAATAATGAAAATAAGTGATAGATCCTGATAATATATATCTTGTCTTAGGACAACCACTAAAAAAAGTACTTAAAATTATAAAGTAAAAACTCATTCAGTTCAGTTCAGTTCAGTCGCTCAGTCGTATCTGACTCTTTGCCACCCCATGAATTGCAGCACGCCAGGCCTCCCTGTCCATCACCAACTCCTGGAGTTCACTCAAACTCATGTCCATCGAGTCGGTGATGCCATCCAGCCATCTCATCCTCTGCCGTCCCCTTCTCCTCCTGCCCCCAATCCCTCCCAGCATCAGAGTCTTTTCCAATGAGTCAACTCTTCAAATGATGTGGCCAAAAAACTCATTAGATATTCAAATATTACACAAGAAAATATTCACTTAAAGAAAAGAAGGCAAAAAAAAAAAAAAGAGGAAGAGAAATCTAAAAGAGGCATGAGTCATGTAGAAAACAAAGAGCAAAATGCCAGACATAAATCCAATAATAATAATAGTAAACGGAACACAAGTATAAAATTATCTCTATTTGAAAATGGTATCATTGTCTACATAGAAATTTCAATAAATCAGCAAAAATCTCCTAGAACTAATAAATGAATCCAGCAAGATTGACAGGATATAAAACACACACACACACACATACCCCAATCACATTTACAGTGAACATTTGCAAATAGAAATTTAAAGCATGATACATTTTAAAATTGATCCAAACAAAATGAAATACTTATGTATACACTTAACAAAATATACATCTACTTGCTAAAATAGCACAATATTGGTGAATGAAATAAAATATCTAAATAAATGCAAATATGGTGTTCATGGTTTGGTAGACTCAAAATAGTAAATAGGTCAGCTCTTCCCAAACTGATTGAAAAGTTCAATTCATATCAATATCTCAAAATAATTGCAGGTACACTCAAGTTTATTCTAAATATTAAATGAAGAGACATTTAGAATAGCTAAACAATCTTTACAAAGAATAAAGTGATAGGAATTATTTTACCCAATGTTAAGACTTACTATACTGGTATCACAATATTGACATTGATCAATAAAATGAAAAACCTAGAAAATAAATTCGCATAAATATGAGTTCATCTTATCCTTGACAAATATGTAGAATCAATTCAATGAAGGAGATATGGCTTTTCTAATAGATAGAGGAATAATTGGACATCCACAGGGGATGAAAAAGAACAAAACACCACCAACAAAAACCCTCAAATAAACCTCTTGTCTTATACAAAAATACCTCAAAAAGAACTAAAATATAAATGTAAACATAAAACTTTTAGGAAAACAAAAGCAGGAAATCTTTGAAATTTGGCCCTGACAAAGAGTTCCCAGATATGACAACAAGATTATGCTTCAAAAACAGATTTTTTAAAAAGATAAATTGAGCCTCACAAAAATTATACAACTGGGCATTTTTCCCAGAGAAATTAAAATTTATGTTTCCACACACACACAAATAAAACTGTACATAAATGTTCATACCAACTTTAATATTATTAACCAAAAACTAGAATTAACTCAGATGTCTGAATAATCAAATAAATTGTGATATATACACTACATGGACTACTACTCATCAATTAAAAAATAACTATATATTGATAACATAGATGAAGAGCCAATAAATTATGTTAACTGAAAAAAACAAAAGTTACATAACAAAATGACATACTTTTGAAATGTAAAAATCTTAGAAGGGAAGATATTTGACTTGGCTTAGCAATGGAGATAGAAGTGGGTGTGGTTATAGAAGGCAATAAGAGGAATCATTATGGTGCTGGAACTCTTCAATATCATGATTGTGGTAATGGCTATGCAAACATACACAGATGATAAAAGTATAGAATTTAACACACACGCACACACACATGCACACCCACACTGGGAAATATGAATAAGATCAGTGGATTATATGAAGGTAAATATCCTGGTTGTCATATTATATTATAACATTGCAATGATTTTGCCTTTGGCACAAACTGGGCACAGTTTATAAGGAATCTCTCTGTATTGTGCCTTAACACTGCATGTGAATCTACAATTATCTTAATTTATACAAAGCAGAGCCATGGATTCCCTTGTTAATAAGCTGATTTTTGTCAGTGTTACTGGTAATGTTTGAAACTTTTCACCTCCTATTTTTATACGACAATTCAGTTTAAATCAAATTTTAAAGTTTTAAAAAAAAGAGGTCCTATAGACCAATATTTCTTATGAATACCAACACAATACTCTCATTTTAAAAGTTTAGGAAACCAGCAATATATAAACATTTTTATACTACATGTCCAAGTGGAATTTTTCCCAGGAAAGCAAGGTTGATTTATCACCCAAAAGTCAATTAATGTAATACCCTACATAAACTGAACAAAATAGAAAACAACATGATTATCACACTAGATGCAGAAAAATAATGACAACATCCAAAACCTTTTCATAATAAAAACAAAGCAATAGATTTAATAAAAGAAAATTTTCTCAACCTGGTAAAGCACATCTTAAAGAACTAACAGCCAATAGCCCAAAAAAGACATTTTGCCTTTTTCAGAATGTCATATATTTGGAATTATGCAGTATGAAACATTATCATATTGACTTCAGTCACTTCTTGAATTTTTTTCCTCCATGTTTTATCTGTGTGTATGGGGCTTGATAGTTTATTTCTGTTTAATTACTGAATAATACTCCATTTCAGGATGCACTACAATTTATCACTTTACTTTTTTTTTTTTTTTAATTTTATTTTATTTTTAAACTTTACATAACTGTATTAGATTTGCCAAATATCAAAATGAATCCACCACAGGTATACATGTGTTCCCCATCCTGAACCCTCCTCCCTCCTCCCTCCCCATTCCATCCCTCTGGGTCGTCCCAGCGCACCAGCCCCAAGCATGCAGTATCGTGCATCGAACCTGGACTGGCAACTCATTTCATACATGATATTTTACATGTTTCAATGCCATTCTCCCAAATCTTCCCACCCTCTCCCTCTCCCACAGAGTCCATAAGACTGTTCTATACATCAGTGTCTCTTTTGCTGTCTCGTACACAGGGTTATTGTTACCATCTTTCTAAATCTATCACTTTACTTTTTGAAGGATATCTTGGTTGCTTTCAAATTTGGGGCAATTTTAAGCAGAGCCTCTATAAATATTTGTGTGCAAGTTTTTCTGTAATTACAAGATTTTTGTTGGTTTTATTGAAGTATACTTGATTTACAATGTTGTGTCTGTTTCTAGTGTAAAGCAAGAGATTCAGTTACATGTATTTTATATGTATATATCTACATATGTGTATTTATATATATGTACATATACATATGTGTATCAGTTCAGTTCAGTCACTCAGTCATGTCCAACTCCTTGTCACCCCATGCACTGCAGCACATCAGGCCTCCCTGTCCTTCACCAACTCCTGGAGCTTACTCAAACTACTGTCCATTGAGTCTGTGATGCCATCCAACCATCTCATCCTCAGTACTCCACTTCTCCTCCCATCTTCAATCTCTCCAAGCATCACGGTCTTTTCAAATGAGTCCATTCTTCTCATCATGTGGCCAAAGTATTGGAGTTTCAGCTTCAGCCTATGTCCTTCCAATGAACATTCAGGACTGATTTCCTTTAGGATGAACTGGTTCGATCTTCTTGCAGTCCAAGGGACTCTCAAGAGTCTTCTTCAACACCACAGTTCAAAACCATCAATTCTTCAGCATTCAGCTCTCTTTATAGCCCAACTCTCGCATCCTTACATGACTACTGGAAAAACCGTAGCTTTGACTAGAAGGACCTTTGCTTTTTAATATGCTGTCTAGGTTGGTCATAACTTTTCTTCCAAGGATAAAGTGTCTTTTAATTGCATGGCCACAATCACCATCTGCAGTGATTTTGGAGCCCCCCAAAATAAAGTCTGTCACTATTTCCATTGTTTCCCCATCTATTTGCCTTGAAGAGATGGGACTAAAGGCCATGATCTTTGTTTTTGAATGTTGAGGTTTAAACCAGCTTTTTCACTCTCCTCTTTCACATTCATCACGAGGCTCTTCAGTTCTTCTTCACTTTCTGTCATAGGGGTGGTGTCATCTGCATATCTGAGGTTATTGATATTTCTCCCAACAATCTTGATTCCCACTTGTGCTTCATCCAGCCCAGTGTTTCTCCAGATGTGCTGTTCATATAAGTTAAATATGCAGGGTGACAATATACAGCCTTGATGTTCTCCTTTACCTATTTGGAACCAGTCTGATGTTCCATGTCCACTTCTAACTGTTGCTTCCTGACCTGCATACAGATTTCTCAGGAGGCAGGTCAGGTGGTCTGGTAGTCCCATCTCTTGAAGACTTTTCCACAGTTTATTGTGATCCACACAGTCAAAGGCTTTGGCATAGTCAATAAAGCAGAAATATATATTTTTCTGGAGCTTTCTTCCCTTTTCAATTACCCAGCAGATGTGGGCAATTTGATCTCTATTTCCTCTGCCTCTTCTAAATCCAGCTTGAACATCTAGAAGTTCACAATTCATGTACTGTTGAAGCCTGGCTTGGAGAATTTGGAGCATTACTTTACTAGTGTGTGAGATGAGTGCAATTGTGCAGTAGTTTGAACATTCTTTGGCATTGCCTTTCTTTGGGATTGGAATGAAAACTGATCTTTTCCAGTCCTGTGGCCTCTGCTGAGATTTTCAAATTTGCTGGCATATTGAGTGCAGCACTTTCACAGCCTCATTTTTTAGGATTTGAAATAGCTCAACTGGAATTCCATCACCTCCACTAGCTTTGTTTGTAGTGATGCTTCCTAAGGCCCACTTGACTTCACATTCCAGGATGTTTGGCTCTAGGTGAGTGATCACACCATCGTGATTATCTGGGTTATGAAGATCTTTTTTTTGTGTAGTTCTTCTGTGTATTCTTGCCACCTCTTCTTAATATCCTCTGCTTCTGTTAGGTCCATACCATTTCTGTCCTTTATTGAGCCCATCCTTCAGTATCGCTAATCATCTTGATGAGATCTCTAGTCTTTCCCATTCTATTGTTTTCCTCTATTTCTTTTCATTGATAACTGAGGAAAGCTTTCTTATTTCTCCTTGCTATTCTTTGGAATTCTGCATTCAAATGGGTATATCTTTCCTTTTCTCCTTTGCCTTTTGCTTCTCTTCTTTTCACAGCTATTTGTAAGGCCTCCTCAGACAACCATTTTGCTTTTTGCATTTCTTTTTCTTGGGCATGGTCTTGATCCCTGCCTCCTGTACTATGTCATGAACCTCCATCCATAGTTTTTTTTGTTTTTTTTTTTTTAATTTTATTTTATTTTTAAACTTTACATAATTGTATTAGTTTTGCCAAATATCACAATGAATCCGCCACAGGTATACATCCATAGTTCTTCAGGCACTGTATCTGTCAGATCCAATCCCCTGAATCTATTTCTCACTTCCACTGTATAACTGTAAGGGACTTAATTTAGGTCATACCTGAATGGTCTAGTGGTTTCTCCTACTTTCTTCAATTTAAGTCTGAATTTGGCAATAAGAAATTCATGATCTGAGCCACAAGTCAGCTCCCAGTCTTGTTTTTGCTACCTGTATAGAGCTTCTCCATCTTTGGCCTAAAGAACACAATCAATCTGATTTCAGTATTGACCATCTGGTGATGTGTATCTGGTGTAGATAGATAGATAGATAGATAGGCTTCCCAAGTTTTGCTAATGATAATGAATCCAACTACTGATCAATGCAAGAGATTTAAGAGACACAGTTTGATCCCTGTCAGGAAGATCCCTTGGAGGAGGGCTTGGTAACCCACTCTAGTATTCTTGCCTGGAGAATCCCATGAATGAGGGAGCCTGGTGGGCTATAGTCCATAGGGTCACAAAGAGTCAGACATGACTGAAGCAACCTATTAGAGCACACAGCACATATATAAATAGATATTTTATATATTCAGGCATCCACGGTAGCTCAGCTGGTAAGGAATCTGACTGTAATGAGGAGACCTGGGTTTGATCCCTGGGTTGGGAAGTGTGGGAGATATCTCTCTGGGACTTGGAAATGGCAAACCTGAAAGAACAACGCTTGGACAGTCTCTGCAAGGACTGACAAGTTTATTTCAGCAGTCAAGCCTTTTTATAGGAGCAAGGAACAAAGAGCTTGGAGCGTATGGCCAGCAGAATACGTACAGGGCTAATATGTAATCAGTAAAAGATACTTTAAGGAACAGTGCATTCTTAACGACCCACGTGTTTATCCGTGACCCATTTTCTCAAGCAACGTCTTTAATGTTTAATCGCTAAATTTGGCACCAAGCATAGCCAAAGGCAGGAAATGTTTTTCAGTTATCAGTACACAATGCCTGGGTACTTCTGGCCCTTCACCATTTCCCCGAGGACCTTCTCCTTCAAGGCTATTTTGCACTGTGCTTCCCAACATATCCTCCTTTTGTTTTTAGTTTAAGCACTACAGCAGCTAGTTGGCCTCCGTCATAGGAGGCACAGAGTTTTGAGTAGAGACATCTGTATAGAATTGTGTAGTGCCATACCAGATAGGGTTCCTACTGTAACAATAGATATTAGACTAAGAATGCCAGAAATAATCCATCCTATTATGCGCTTTGACCTCCTTAAGCCATATTTGAGCAAAACTGAGAGAAATACAGAGTCAGTCCATGGTTCTGTTAGGTTAACAGGAAGCCACAAATTAGATCTTTGCTTGACTATTGCAATGTTGACATAATGATATGAAATAGTATGGTTTAAACACGTATACAAGGCACATGCTGTACAGTTAACAATCTTAGCAGAAAGATCTATATCAAATTTACCTACAATAAACATGTACGGGAGGTGCACACAAGATTGGATATAACCTGTACTATTGTATAAAAAGGCATAGTTTTGAGGTTTTAAGGCTTTTGCAGTCCCATACACACTGGTAAAGTGCTCCAATGCAGCAGAAATCTTCCACACATGCCATTGCTCAGGTCCTATGGTAATGGTTCAGACGTTGACATTTTCTCTTCAGCTTCTCTATGGTCATTGACGAGACTCTTCGCGTCAGCTGCATCACCTGTCGGGGGAGTCTGGTCTTGGGGTCCTTCTCGGTAACGGACATGACAAAGTGGAACCCAGATTTCTTCTCCATCTGCAATGACAAGATCATAACCTCTGCCTAGGAGTCGTAAGATTCCTGGCAACCATTGATTAAACTGTTTATACCATATTGGTGTGTTGGCTTCTAACGGTTTCTTACTGTTTTCCTCTGCAAAATGTCTGTCTGCACTAGTATTAGAACTATCTTTTAGTAAATTTAAAAAAATTTAAGGAATAAAGGGTTAAAGATAATAACAATTGAGGGTTCATAGGATAAGAAGTGTATCTCCTCTTCCATATTTCCCCTTTCTGTTTTAATAAATGAGTTTTAAGAGTACGATGGGCTCTTTCGATAATTGCTTGACCCTGGGGATTGTAGGGTATCCCCGTGATGTGTGTTATATTCCATTCCATTAGAAATGAACAAAACGAGTGAGAGGTAAATGCAGGCCCATGATCTGTTTTTAAGACTGAAGGTATTCCCATAACAGGGAAGGTGAGTAAAAGTGCGGAAATGGCGTGTTTGCTGCATTCTGAAGAGACAGACACTGCCCTTATAAAACCTGAAAATGTATCAACTGAGACAAAAAGCAAAGAAAACTTTCCCAAGGAGCAATGAGTGAAGTCAGATTGACAAAGGGAGTTAGGCTGTTGTCCAAGAGTATTAACTCCTGAAACTGTGGTATGTAAGTGCAGAGGAGTGCAGACGTCACAGGATTTAACGATATGTCTCACTTCAGTGAGGGGAATATGGTATTTAGAGTGCAATCTTTTAGCATTGGTATGAAGATTAGTGTGTTCGTCCATAGCAGACATAAAGACAGGAGCTATGAACCTATCAACAGCATCATTTCCTGCTGCCAGGGGGCCAGGTAAACCCGAATGAGCATGTATAATTGCAATGAAGAAAGGCTCAGTACGTGATTAAATTAAGGTTTGAGTCTTTGAAAAGAGAATATATAATTCTTCATCTATGTTGTATAAAAAGGCGGTAACAAAATCGGGGAAAAGGGAAGCAAGGTATTTGGAATCAGTATACACATTGAAGGATAATGGTTGAAGACATAAAAGAGCATATAAAGCATATAATTCAACTCTTTGTACTGAAGAATAGGTAGTAGGTAATTTCTCTTTGATATCAGGGCCAACGATCCCAGCTATGCCTTTCTTGTTGCCATCAATGAAATAGGTAGGTGCATTTGAAATAGGCTGAGAGACAATGATATTAGTTACTATAAATTTAGTAAATTGTAGGAAGTTCCACAATTTTCCTTTTGGCAAATGGAATGAGATAACATTCTGAAAATCACTTAATGCTATTTGCATGGTCATGTTATATTGTAAGGCAATTCGTAATTCCTTTTTTGTCAAGGGGACATGTATTGCATATGGATCAAATCCAGTTAAGGTTTGTACATGGCTCCGTCCTGACACAATTAGTTGCCCTATTTTCTCAATGTACGATATGATTTTTTTTGATTGTTTAATATGCAGATATACCCATTCTATTGGGCTGTTTTGAGCTATAATTGCAGTAGGTGAATGTTTGGTGGGAAATATATATAAATAAACTGGTTGGGTATGGTGCAGTCGAGTTGAGAAGGAATGCTGAATGCATTTTTCAACAATTTTTAATTCTTTGGCTTCTTTTGTTAGCTGTCTAGGACTATTAGGGTCAGGAGGCCCCTCTAAAATTTTAAATAAATTTTGTAATGCATAGGTGGGAAGGCCAATAGATGGCCGAAGCCAATTAATATCTCCTATCAATTTTTGAAAATCATTTAACGTGCATAGAGAATGCACAGAGATTTGAGTTTTTTGAGGTTTTATCTTAGACTCTTCCATAACATTGGAGAAAGCAATGGCACCCCACTCCAGCACTCTTGCCTGGAAAATCCCATGGATGGAGGAGCCTGGTGGGCTGCAGTCCATGGGGTCGCTAAGAGTCAGACACAACTGAGTGACTTCACTTTCACTTTTCACTTTTATGCATTGGAGAAGGAAATGGCAACCCACTCCAGTGTTCTTGCCTGGAGAATCCCAGGGATGGGGAAGCCTGGTTGGGCTGTTGTCTCTGGGGTTGCACAGAGTCGGACACGACTGAAGCGACTTAGCAGCAGCAGTAGCAGCCATAATATGTCCCAAGTAATTAAAGGGTGCTTTCAATTGAATTTTATCTGGCGCAACAAGTAGGCCATGATTTTGAAGAGTGGTAGTGATTTAGTCATATAACTGTTGTAAACAAAGTTCAGATTCCATGGAGAGGAGTATATCATCCATATAATGAATTATGAAAGCAGTGGGATATTTATCTCTAATGGATTGTAATAAAACAGATATGAGATATTGGCAAATGGTAGGAGAGTTCATCATTCCCTGAGGTAAAACCTTCTGTTGAAATCTTTTAACAGGAGCCATGTAATTTACAGAAGGAACTGAAAAAGCAAAACATTTTCTATCTTTAGGATGCAAAGGTATAGTAAAAAAAGCAGTCTTGTAAATCAATAATAATTACAGACCAGCCTTTCAGTACCATGGAAGGGGAGGGCAATCCAGGTTGTAATGGCCCCATAGGAATCATAGTATTATTAACATTTTTAAAATCTATCAACATTTGCCATTTTCCTGATTTCTTTTTTATTACAAAAACGGGAGAATTCCATGGGGAAAATGAAGGCTCTATATGATTTTTTTGTAATTGCTCATTTGCTAATTGTGTGAGAGCTGCCAACTTTTCTTTTGTCAGGGGCCATTGAGGTGTCCATACTGGGGCATCAGATTCCCAATCGAGAGGCAGCAGTGTTAACTCAATGGCTCCCATTAAAAAGGCTCATTTAGAGAGATCATAGCTTTCATTTGTTCAAGAAAATCCTTTCCCCACAGATTAACAGGGATACTGTTAATATATGGTTTGATGTAAGCTACAGTTTAATCAGGACCATAAGCCTGTAAATAGGATACACTGATGAAAGTTTGTGTAGCATCAGCTTTGCCCACCCCTAACAGTCTGGAAGGAGCCACAGTCTTACCCCATTCAAGGGACCATTCTTCAGTCCTAATAATGGAAATGTTGGCTCCTGTATCCAACATACCTGTGAAATTTTTTCGCCATATCTTTAGAGTAAGCATAGGCTTTTGATGTTCCTTTAATAAGGTAGATAGTGCAGCAGTAAGATTGGTGCTACCAAACCCCCCCTGCCTAATTTTATAAGATGCTCTCATTGGTTTGACATATGGCAAAAGCAATAATTGTGCAAAGTGTTCCCCTTTTTGTAGATATATATTTCCTAATTTTATGACATTAACCATGACATGTATCTCTCCTTCATAATCTTCATCCACAACTCCAGTCAACACTACTAAACCTTTCATTGTACAGCTGCTACATCCCAAAATTTGTCCAACTGTTCTGGGTGGGATCGGAACATAATATCCAGTGGGGATTTTATGAGGATTGTATGATTCTATTAATTCCATATCATAAGCACTAGGTATATCAATGCAAGCACTTTTAGATGTAGTTGCTTTCAGTGTCATAATGTTGGGTCCTCCTTTTGTAGTGGGGCTAGAGGATAGCCCCTTTATTAGTTTCCCTGTTGTTTTTGTTGTGCCTCTGGTGTCAATGCATTTCCATCCTCATCAAATATGGAACAACATTCATTCAACCAATGGAATCCCCTCTTACATTTTGGGCAAACCCCCGGAGGCCTTTTTTTATTAGAAGTATTATTATTTTTAGCTGCCTGCATTGGCATGTGGCATTGTTTTTTCATATGGTTGGCCTTCCCGCAGTTAAAACATTTAGCATTGGCAGCCTTTTGCACATTAAAAGTTTCTAGTACCGCTAATTTTGCTCTATGGGACATAGATCCGATATCTCTACAAGCTTTCAAATACTCCATAAGAGAACCAGTTTCTCAAATTGATCTAAGCATGGATTGACATTTCTCATTAGCATTTTCAAAGGCAAGTTGCTT
This sequence comes from Bubalus kerabau, assembly GCF_029407905.1. NCBI lineage: Eukaryota > Metazoa > Chordata > Mammalia > Artiodactyla > Bovidae > Bubalus > Bubalus kerabau. Next base: position 56,372,687 of record NC_073626.1, on the reverse strand, counting down.
TAAAATAATATTTTGTACAGTTTCATCTCTGATAGATTTCTCGATGGCATCTTTTAATTTCCCTATAAATTGGGCATATTCCTCCTCATGTCCCTGTGTAATCTTGACAAATGAACCATCAGAGTTAACACTATCAACCTTTGCCCATGCTCTGCAAGAAATTTCTTTAATGAAATGCAACATCTGAGGGGTAATATTAGCCAATTGCATAGTCATATCGGCCATGGCTCCTGTTCCAGTAAGTATATCACAAGTTAAATTGGTAGGGTTACCTCGAGATTGTTGGTCAATCATCATTTGTCGGGCCTCATCATTAACCCACATTTGCCACTGAAGTAATTGTTGAGGATTTAGAACTATCTTTGCTACTTGAAAAAAATCATATGGAATCCAATGATCAGCCCATCCTCTGAGGAATTCTACACAGTAAGGAGAAGTAGGTCCATACAATGTGCATGCTTTCTTAAAGCTAGACAACATACCAAAATCTAGACTAGCCCAAGTATTCTGGCCTTGGGCAGGTTGATCAAACTGTATTGGGAAAGCAAAAGTGCAAGCAGGCATCTCCCGAGGAGGAGTGAAGTGATTAGTACAAGCAAAGTTAGCAACTGCTGTTACAGGTGGAGCAGAAGGAAAAACCTCAGATTTGGGCTGTCCATTGAATGAAATGACCTCCACTCTAAGTGGTTTTGGTTTTGACACATCCATTCATATATATGTCTCCAAGCTGTTTTTCCAAGGATTGTGTCTGATTGAGCATAACATTCTTATATCTCAAAGCACCTTGCATATCTTGTTCCTTAAGCTCATATTCATGTAAAGACCAAACAGTCTCTACTTCCAAATCAACATTATGCCCTACAATTTGTTCTATGACAGCCCGTATGAGTGACCATGTAACCCACCATTGAGGGGGAATACAGACTCCTTGCCTATATGCTCGCAAAACATTATTCTTAACCCTTTTCCATATGTCTAGATCGAGCGTCCCCTCTTCTGGGAACCACGGATTATGTTCCAGTAAAATATGATAGCAGTCATTCAACTGATCTCTTGAAACATTAACACCATTTTGTCTCAAAAAGTGATGCATTATAGAAATGAAAGGAATTTTACTGCTATGTTGTCCCATCCTGCTTACCTCTTTCTGCAGGGCTCGCTGCTTTGTTCAATCTTCCTATCAAGTCCCTGTTCGGGGCTCCACCTGTGGGCAATATCTCTCCAGGACTTGGAAACGGCAAACCTGAAAGAACAATGCTTGGACAGTCTCTGCAAGGACTGACAAGTTTATTTCAGTAGTCAAGCCTTTTTATAGGAGCAAGGAACAAAGAGCTTAGAGCATACGGCCACTGAACATATACAGGGCTAATGTATAATCAGTAAAAGATACTTCAAGGAACAGCACATTCTTAATGACCCATGTGTTTATCCATGACCCATTTTCTCAACCAACGTCTTTAATGTTTAATCGCTAAATTTGGCACCAAGCATAGCCAAAGGCAGGAAATGTTTTTTAGCTATCAGTACACAATGCCTGGGTACTTCTGGCCCTTCTCCATTTCCCCAAGGACCTCCTCCTTCAAGGCTATTTTGCACTATGCCTCCCAACAGGAAGATCCCCTGGAGAAGGAAACGGCTACCCAATCCAGTATTCTGGCCTGGAGAATTCCATGGACTGTATAGTCCATGGGGTTGCAAAGAGTTGGACAGAACTGATGGAATTTCACTGCTTATAAAATATATATTTATACATATATTTTTATATTTGTGTATATATTTTATACAAAGGCAAACTTAAATATATAAATTTGTATTTGTATATATTCTTTTCCCATTTTTTCCATTATAGATTATTACAAGATACTTAATATATTTCCCTGTAATATACAATAGGACCTTGTTAATCTATTTTATATATAGTAGTATGTATTTGTTAATCCCAAACTTCTAATTTATCCCTTCCTCCTTTCCATTTTTGTAAACATAAGTTTGTTTTCTAGCTATGAGTTTTTTCTATTTTGTAAATAAGTTATTTGTATTATTGTTTTTTAGATTCCATGTAAGTGATATCATATAATATTTGTCTTTGTCTGACTTACTTCACTTAGTACAATAATTTTCAGGTCCATCCATGTTTCTGCAAATGGCATTATTTCATTCTCTTTTATGGCTGAGTGTTACTCCATTGTATATATGTATCACATCTTCTTTAGTCATTCATCTGTTCATGAAAACTTAAATTGCTTCTATGACTTGGCTATTGTAAATAGTCATGATATGAATATTGGGGTGTATGTATCTTTTCAAATTAGAATTTGTATCTTTCCTGGCTATAAGCACAGGAGCAAGATTGATGAATCATATTGTAACTCTATTTTTAATATTTTAAGGAACTTCCATACTGGTCTACACAGTGGCTATACCAATTTATGTTCCCACCAAAAGCATAGGAGGGTTCCCTTTTCTCCAGACCCTCTCTGGAATTTTTATTCATTGACATTTTGATGATGGCCATTCTGACTAGTGTGAGGTGATAGCCATTGTAAGGTTTGATTTGCATTTCTCTAATAATTCGCAATGTTAAGCACCATTTTATGTGCCTCTTGACCATCTGGATGACCTCTGGAGAAATGTCTGTATGTCTTCTGCTCATTTTTTGGATGGATTTTTAAAAACTTTTCATCTTGAGCTGTATGAGATGTTTGTGTTTTGGATATTAAGCTCTTTTTGGTCACATTGTTTGCAAATATCTTCTCCCAGTCCATAGACTATCTCTTTACTTTGTTTATGGTTTCCTTTGTTATGCAAAAACTTATGTTTGATTAGGTTTTTTTTTTTTTTTTTTTGCTTTTATTTATTTTGCCTTGGGAGACTGACCTATGAAAACACAGTTGCAATTTATGTCAGAAAATGCTTTGCTTCTGTTATCTTCCAAGAGTTTTATGGTGTTATGTCTTATATTTAAGTCTTTAAGCTATTTTAAGTTTATTTTTGTATATGGTGTAAGGTTGTGTTCTAACTTCACTGATTTACATGCAGCTGTCCAGCTTTCCCAACAGCACTTGCTAAAGAGACTGGCTTTGTATATTCTTGCCTCCTTTGTTGACGATTAATAGACCATTGATGTATGGGTTTTTTTCTGGACTCTCTATTCTCTTCCATTGATACATATGTCTGTTTTTGTGCCAATCCATAGTGTTTTGATCATGGTAACTTTGCAGTATTGACACAAGTTTTTCTTTTTTAACTTATTTGTGTAAATGCAAAGAAGGGCAATTTCTGGATCATAGGGTGAGAATATGCTTAGTTTTGTTAGAATATAGCAAACTGTCTTCCATGATAGCCGTACTATTTTGAATTCTTATCAGTAATGAGTAAAAGCATTTGTGGTTGTCAGTATTTTGGATGTTAGTCATTCTAAAATTAGATGTCTAGTTGTGTGACATTATTACTTTAATTTTCGATTCTCTGATAACATATGTTGTTGAGCGTCTTTCCATGTGCTTAATTGTCATATGAATATCTTCTTTAGTGAAGTATCTGTCCACATCATTTGCCCATTTTGTAACTGGGTTATTTGCTTTCTTACTGAGTTTCAAAAGTTCTTTGTATATGCTAGGTATGAGTCCTTTATCTGATATATGTTTTACAAACTTGTTCTCTCTGTCAATGGTTTGTATTTTCATTTCCTTAACAATTTCTTTCACAGTTCGAGTTTTTCAATTTAATTGAGTCCAAGCTATCAATTTTTTTCATCCAAGGGTTATGCCTTTGGTGTTGTATCTAAAAAGCCATCACCTACCAAAGTCATGTAGGTTTTATCTTGTATGCTATGAGTTTCATAGATGTATGTTTTACATTTGTCTATGATCCATTCTGAGTTCATTTTTGTAAAATGTACAAAGTCTGTGGCTGGATTTTTTTTCTTTTCTTTAGCATTGGGATTTCCAGTTGCTGTAGCATCATTTTTTGAAGACAAGCCTTTCTCTAGTGAATTACCTTTATTCCTCTGTCACAGGTTAGTTGACTATTTTCATATGGGTCTATTTCTGGGCTCTCATTCTGATTCATTTATCTTTTGTTTACTCTTTGGCCAATATCACACTGTATGAATTGTTGTTGAGTAGGGTCAATCCTCTGACTTAGTCCTTTTTTATTCAGTATTTTCTTGGCTATTCTGGGTGTTTTGCCCTTCCATATAAAGTTCAGTAAAAGTTTGCCAACATCTACAAAATAACTTTCTGGACTTTTTATTAGAATCACATTGATCTTTAGATCCTGGTGGGAAAAAAAAAAAAGGACATCTTGACAATATGGAGTCTTTTTATCCATGGACATGGAGCATATCTCCATTTATTCAAATATTTGTTTACTTTCATCAGACTTGGTAGTTTTCTTCATATAGATTTTATACACAAATTGTTATTTATGCCTAAATATAATGTAAATGAAATTAAATAGTAATTTCAAATTTGTATTATTCATTGCTCATATATAAGAAAGCAATTGACTTAATGCATGTTATGCTTGTGGGCTTCTCTGGTAGCTCAAACAGTAAAGCATCTGCCTGCAATGCAGGAGACCTGGATTTGATGCCTCTTAGGAAGATCCCCTGGAGAAGGGAATGGCAATCCACTCCAGTATTCTTGCCTGGAGAATCCAATGGACAGAGGAGCCTGGGGGGCTACAGTCTATGGGGTTGCAGACAGTGAGACAAAACTAAGCAACTCACACTACTACATTATGCTTATATCCTGTAATCTAGGATAATAACATTAATTCCAGAAGTTTTTGGTTGATTCTTTGGGATTATTTATAATAATCTGAGAACAAGTACAGTTTTGTTTCTCCTCAGTCTGTATACCTTTTCTTTCTTTCTGGTTTTGTTTGTTTTGCATCCACTAGGGCTTTCATTACAATACTGAATAGGTAAGGAGAGAAGAAACATTCTTACTTTATTCTCAATTTTAGGTGAAAATAATACAGCTTCTCATCATTAAGTATGAATTAGCTATAGGTATTTGTAGATTTTTTTTAATCAAGTCATGTAAGTCTTATATTCCTAGTTTGCAATGTAAATTATTACTGCTTTCTTTGTTAGCAAGAAAGTTATTTTAGGAACTCTCATTCTTGTCTGATAAGGTATATATCAAAGGCCTCTAAAATTCCATTATTATACAAAATTTAGAACTTGGTATTCCAAATCCTGAAAGATGATGCTGTGAAAGTGCTGCACTCAATATGCCAGCAAATTTCAAAAACTCAGCAGTGGCCACAGGACTGGAAAAGGTCAGTTTTCATTCCAATCCCAAAGAAAGGCAATGCCAAAGAATGCTCAAACTACCACACAATTGCACTCATCTCACACGCTAGTAAAGTAATGCTTAAAATTCTCCAAGCCAGGCTTCAGCAATATGTGAACCATGAACTTCCTGGTGTTCAAGCTAGTTTTAGAAAAGGCAGAGGAACCAGAGATCAAACTGCCAACATCAGCTGGATCATGGAAAAAGCAAGAGAGTTCCAGAAAAACATCTATGTCTGCTTTATTGACTATGCCAAAACTTTTGAGTGTGTGGATCAAAATAAACTGTGGAAAATTCTGAAAGAGACGGGAATACCAGACCACGTGACCTGCCTCTTGAGAAATTTGTATGCAGGTCCGGAAGCAACAGTTAGAACTGAACATGGAACAACAGACTGGTTACAAATAGGAAAAGGAATACGTCAAGGCTGTATATTGTCACCCTATTTATTTAACTTATATGCAGAGTACATCATGAGAAACGCTGGACTGGAAGAAACACAAACTGGAATCAAAATTGCCAGGAGAAATATCAATAACCTCAGATATGCAGAGGACACCACCCTTATGGCAGAAAGTGAAGAGGAACTCAAAAGCCTCTTGATGAAAGTGAAAGAAGAGAGTGAAAAAGTTGGCTTAAAGCTCAACATTCAGAAAACGAAGATCATGGCATCCAGTCCCACCACTTCATGGGAAATAGATGGGGAAACAGTGTCAGACTTTATTTTGGGGGGCTCCAAAATGACTACAGATGGTGACTGCAGCCATCAAATTAAAAGACGCTTACTCTTTGGAAGAAAGGTTATGACCAACCTAGATAGCATATTCAAAAGCAGAGACATTACTTTGCCAACAAAGGTTCATCTAGTCAAGGCTATGGTTTTCCCTGTGGTCATGTATGGATGTGAGAGTTGGACGGTGAAGAAGGCTGAGCGTGGAAGAATTGATGCTTTTGAACTGTGGTGTTGGAGAAGACTCTTGAGAGTCCCTTGGACTGCAAGGAGATCCAACCAGTCCATTCTGAAGGAGATCAGCCCTGGGATTTCTTTGGAAGGAAAGATGCTAAAGCTGAAACTCCAGTACTTTGGCCACCTCATGCGAAGAGTTGACTCATTGGAAAAGACCCTGATGCTGGGAGGGATTGGGGGCAAGAGGAGAAGGGGACGACAGAGGATGAGATGGCTGGATGGCATCACTGTGTCGATGGACATGAGTCTCAGTGAACTCTGGGAGTTAGTGATGGACAGGGAGGCCTGGCATGCTGCGATTCATGGGGTCACAAAGAGTCAGACACGACTGAGCGACTGATCTGACCTGATCTGATCTGAAGCTCTGGTGAATTATTTAAATAATCAGTTTATTTTAAATGTCTAATTTTACGTTATTGCCTTGAATTAAAGTACTAAATGTGTTCTGTTTACTCATTGCCACATCTTAGGAAATTTCAGTGAGTTTTCCTTTGTATTGTTCTTCAACTGAAATTTCTAAGATAGAATTTACAAAAGCACATATGTTGTTGTTCAGTCAGTCAGTAGGCTCTGACTCTGCAACCCCATGGACTGTAGCACACCAGGCTTCCCTATCCTTTTCTATCTCCCAGAGTTTGCTCAAACTCATGTCCATTGAGCTGATGATAGCATCCAGCAATCTCATCCTCTGTTTATTCCTTCTCATGCCCTCAATCTTCCCTAGCATCAGGATCTTTTCCAATAAGTCAGTTCTTCATATTAGCTGGCCAAAGTATTGGAGCTTCAGCTTCATCATCAGTCCTTCCAATGAATATTCAGGGTTGAATTCCTTTGGGATTGACTGGTTTGATCTCCTTGCAGTCCAAAGGACTCAAGAATCTTCTCCAGGACCATAGTTCAAAAGCATCAATTCTTTATGGTCCAACTCTCATATCCATACATAACTACTGGAAAAAACATATCTTTGACTATATGAACATTTGTCAGCAAAATGATGTCTCTGCTTTTTAATACACTGTTTAGGTTTGTCATAGCTTTTCTTCCTAGGAGCAAGCCTCTTCTAATTTCGTGGTTGCAGTCACCATCCACAGTGACATTGGAGCCCAAGAAAATAAAGTCTGTCACTGTTTTCATTGTTTCCCCATATATTTGCCATGAAATGATGGGACCGGATGCCATAATCTTAGTGTTTTTGTTTTTGTTTTAATGCTGAGTTTTAAACCAGCTTTTTCACTCTCCTCTTTCACCTTCATCAGGAGGCTCTTTGATACTTTTTTGCTTTCTGCCATAAGGGTGGTGTTGAAATGCTGTGGTTATGAGGTATGTGCTATGCTGGGATTCGTGACCTCCAGAGGAGAGGATTTCTATCTGGGGCCAGAGATGAGATTTGACTACTTGGAGCTTTTTGTGTAGCAAAATTTTATTAAAGTATAATAGAGATATGGAAAGCTTCTGACATAGACATCAGGAGGGGACAGAAAGAGTGCCTGCTTGCTAGTTTTTAGCAAGGCATTTTAACTGAGCTATCAGGGAAGCCCCTTTATGTCTGTTGAAGTGAAGAAGTGAAGTGAAGTCGCTCAGTCATGTCCGACTCTTTTTGACCCCATGGGCTGTAGCCTACCAGGTTCCTCCTTCCAGGGGATTTTCCAGGCAAGAATATTGGAGTGGGTTGCCAAGAGCTGCTAATCAGATAAGTGAGAAACCTCTAGTCTGAGGGAATTACACCAGGCCCTTCTCCCACAATATGCATTTTTGAGAAAGAATGGCAAAAGATGTGTCATCCCAGGCCATAAAACAATTGACATGAATACTGGTTTGTTGAGCCATTATCAGTCCAAGGTTTGAGAAAAGAAAAAAAAAAAAAAAATAGGCAGAACTGGAATCAACTTGAAGAAAAGCAGATTCCAAAGCAAATAAATAGTTTCATTAACATATCTTAAGAAAAGCATTTCCATAAGCAAAACGCATTGATTAGCTCAAAGTTTGAGAAAAGTTAAGTTAATGCAGAACCTGGTGTCATCAACAGAAAAGGCAAAAAGTTCTGTCACTTGCAGTTTATTTCCTCTTGCCACTTGGGGATCTCTGGCCTCCCTATAGAGGCTGTTAACACTCTCAGTGTCATCTGCATATTGAGGTTATTAGTATTTCTCCCAGAAATCTTGATTCCAGCTGGATTCGTCCAGCTTGGCATTTCAGATGATGAACTCTTCATATAAGTTGGATAAGCAGGGTGACAATATATAGCCTTGACATACACTCGTTTCCCAATTTGGAACCAGTCCATTGTTCCATGTCTGGTTCTGTTTCTTCTTGACCTGCATACAAGTTTCTCAGGAGGCAGGTAAGTTGGTCTGGTAGTTTCATCTATTTAAGTATTTTCCAGTTTGTTGTGATCTAAACAGTCAAAGACATAGTCAATGAAGCAGATGTTTGTTTGTTTGTTTGTTTAATCTTCTTGCTTTTTCTATGATCCAATATATGTTGGCAACTTGATCTCTGGTTCCTCTGCCTTTTCTAAATCCAGCTTGTACATCTGAAAGGTCTCAGTTCATGTACTGTTGAAGCCTAGCTTGAAGGATTTAGAGCATTATCTTCTTAGCTTGTGAATTGAGTCTGATTGTGTGATACTTTGAACATTCTTTGGCATTGCCCTTCTTTGGGATTGGAATGAAAACTGACTTTTTCCAGTCCTGTGGCCACTGCTGAGTTTTCCAAATTTTCTGGCATATTGAGCACAGCACTTTAATAGCATCATCTTTTAGGATTTAAAATAGCTCAGCTACAATTCCATCAGCTCTGCTAGCATTGTTCATAGTAATACTTCCTAAGGCACACTTGACTTCATATTCTAGAATGTCTGACTCTAGATGAGTGATGGCACCATCAAGGGTGTATGGGTCATTAAGACCACTATACCCTACACAGCCAACTTTTTTTTATTTTCTGCCATTTATACATTGGTTTATTTCCAAGACAAGATAAAGGGTATTCCAATATGATGTAAGTGAATAGCAAATACTGAATTTTGTAGAATCACTCTGGGATCACCTTAGAAAAACACTGGGTCCACTCTTCACTCCTCATGGAAAGAGCCATACAGAGACACTGCATGGTATAACTCTTTACGGTCCAACTCTCACATTCCATACATAACTACTAGAAAGACCATATTTTTGACTCTATGGACCTTTGTCAGCAAAACGATGTCTCTGTTTTTTTAGTACACTGTTTAGGTTTGTCATAGCTTTTCTTCCTAGGAGCAAGCCTCTTCTAATTTCATGGTTGCAGTCACCATCCACAGTGATATTGGAGCCATAAGCAGCTATGCCACTGAAGCCCAAACCCTGCCCCACTCTGGGCCTCAGTGGTTCTGTCTGAAGAGGACTAGTTTTTTACATTTTCAAGCTCTACACCCTGATGCACCTTTTTGCAGGCTCATTTAAACCAACTTTTGCCCCCACTTTGCCCTGCCTATTCAAGTTTGTGTGCTCTGGGGAAGGGACTACTGGCTTTCTGTCACCCAGGGAATGGTAAGAACTGTCATGAGGGAAACAAAAGGCTCTTATTTGAAGTGTCACATCAGCTTCTACAAAAAGACTTTTTTAAAAAAGTACTATGGTTCTTGAAAGAACAAAATGGCAGAGGAGTAGGTGGATGTGGAGTACATCTGTCTCCACAGATACATCAGGAATACACCTTCAGACACAGAAGTGTGTGCTGAACACCAGCTGAGAGTGGACAGGAGTACCTGACCAGCTGAAAAGAATATATAGAACCATGCAAAACTTGGTAGGATGAAGGAACTAGGGGGGAAAACAGGAGTGTTAGTAGGACTGGACCTGCCCTTGGTGGGTGGGGGAACAGAAACAAGGGTCCAATCCCCACATCAGGGCAATTGTCAGAGTAAGAGGAGAAACATTTAAGGCTGATAGTGAAAGAGCTGAACTGTGGCAGCCTAAATGGAATGAGAAATCAGACAGTTCTTGCTGCAGACATACATACCCCAGGTAGGGACACAGGTCCCCTGGAAAGCACAATGGCTGGGAGCTGGAGTTTAGGGATTGTGGAGTAATCCCAGGGCAAGGGCTGCTGTTGACTGAGGAGAGATGGATCGAGGGGATGTTAGGGAGGAGACTGTGGTGGGAAATGCCTGTGAAGGAAAGCCAGGCAGCCATGGAAGCAAGGCAATACAGCTGAGTCACACATAGGGGGTAGAGCCATCACCAAAGTCTCTCTCTCCGCATACAGCCAGCATCCTATTGGCAGCTGAACAATAAAGAGACTGGCCCATTAAAAGCCAGACACATTGGACTACAGAGTAGGACCCCACCCAGGGTGCCCCTTTAAGTGCTTGATGCACCGATCTAGAGAGTAGGACCCCAGCCGGAGGAGCCCCTCTATGTGCCTGATGCACTGAACAACAGAGAAGGACCCCAGGCAAGGTAGCCCTCTAAGTGCCTGAACAGGAGGAGCTGCAGAGAAAAAACTGGCCAATGAGGCCTTCTGATTGCCAGCTACAAGAGGCTCGAAAAAAGACTCTGATAGGGCCATAATTCCTGTGATGGAGGCAGTCCCTGTCCCTGCACACTTGGTGCTGCCAGGGTCCTCACAAGCCAAGCAGCTGTTCGGCCTTCATGCTCAACTCACATTGGGATAGAGCTGCGACAGGCAAAAAAGTCTTGCATCTGTGTGCACAGGGTGACTTCAGTCATGTCCAACTCTTTGAGACACTGTAGACTGTGGCCTGCCAGGCTTCTCTGTCAGGGTTTATCTCCAGTACTGGTTTCCATACTCTTCTAGAGCACTATATTTCCTGCTGCCCTAGCTGCGAACTCCCCTGAGTACCTGGTGCTGCCAGAACCCGTGCAACCCAAGCAGCTGCACCCCCTTCACACTTGGCCTTCACAGGGGCAGACTCACATCTTTCAGGGCAGCCTCAAGGGCAAACCCCAGTGAACGACCCACATGCAGAGGTGGAAATAAAACCATAACTGAAACCCAGGTCAGTGTGGCTAAGGAAGAAGACCAAAATGTTTCTACCAGCTGTATAAGCTGTAGATTAAACCCACATGATCAACTAGGTAGATTCTGTGTCTTTGGAATATATAAAAGGTCATTGAGAGCTCCCCCAAAAGAAGGCACACTAGTTCTGATAGCTGTGGCCATTGGAAGCAAGAATACACAGAAGTAGGACCAGATTAGAATCTGAGCTGCCCCCACAGAAGGTCCATAAATCAGCACAGTGTTGGAGAGCATCATAGGGATGTGCAGTGGGCTCTGACTCCCAGTGAGGGAAAGGACTCTTATGGCAGTGACTCAAGAAAAACATGTATTATATTTATGTTTTGACCTGTTCTGTAGATTCCTTTGGATTTTTTTTTCTTTTTTTTTCTCCCCACACTCTCATGTTGTAGTTGTCAATTTTATTGTCACTATGAAATCTAATTAAGCTTTTGAGCTTTTTGTGTTTTGTTTTGTTTTGTGGTCACTTTTTTATTGTTTTTATAAACCTCTGCATCTATGTTGGGCTTTTGCCGTTCTGTGGAATTTTCCTTTTTTTTTTTTCTCTCTCTTTTTTAATTTTTTAAACTTATTATTATTTTTTCTACATTTATTCCTTTGATTGCTTTTTCTACTGTTCTTTCCCCCCTTTCAGTTAATCTTTAATGTATATACATCTTTGTTATCTACATCTATTTAATTTTGCATATCTATTCTTTGTTTCTTTCCTTTTTTTCCTTTCCTCTCAACATATTTGTTAGTTTTGTTTTCATTGCTTTATTCCCCAACTTGGCACCTTGATTTAGTTTTGTTTTCCAGTTTTTGCTTTATTTATTTTTGTTCTTAACTGGTAAATATAATTTTTTATTTCCTTTGTTCACTGGGTCAATCTACTATACTTTATTTTTGTTGGACTGGTTTGACATTGGTTATGGGTGTCTATGTATATGAATATATTCCATTATTTTAATTATTATTTGCCTGATTTTGTAACTGCCATTTGCCTGGGGCTCATCTTTGGTTTCTCATTTTGGGGTATTTGTTTTAATCTCACTTAATGCCATAACAAAACACTTGTGTAATCTTCATTCCTGACCAGAGATCAAGCCCTGAGCCTTTGATGTGGGAGTACTGACTCCAAGACCCTAGACTACCAGAGAACTAACTCTAGGGAGTATAAAATAGTGAGAACTCAAACAAAGAAAACCACTTGAATACAAAATGTAGCATCACTCAACCACCAGTAGCACCTATATGAGTAAGACACCTCATATAAACAACAAACGAAACAAAAATACAAACCCAATATTCAGCAGACAGGATTATCATCTCATTCAGCCTTGCCCATCAGAGAAAAACAAACAAACAAAAAACTCAGCACAAATCCCACCCTATACAAAGCTTACACAAACCACTAGACCAACCTTAGCAGGGCAGAAACCAAAAGGAAGAAAGAATTCAACCTTGAAGCCTGGGAAAAGGAGGCTGGAAACACAATAACTTAAAAAACAAAATAAGGAAAATGCAGAGAAATACTACACAAATTAAGGGAAAAACTAGAAACACAGAAGTCCAAATAAGTGAAGATAAAATAAGCACACTACCTAAAAAGAATTCAGAATAATGACAGTAAAGATGATAAAAAACCTTGAAAATGTAAAGGAGAAAATGCATGATTCATCAACAAAGACCTAGAAAAATTAAAGAATAAACCTACAGAGACAAACAACACAGTTACTGATATTAAAAATACTCTAGAAGGAATCAATAGCAAAATATCTGAAACAGAAGAACGAATCAGTGAGCTGGAAGATAAAATGGTGGGAATAACTCTGAAGAGCAGAATAAGGTAAAAAGAATGAAAAAAATTGAGGATACTCTCAGATATCTCTGGGACAATATAAAGTACAATAACATTCCAATTATAGGGGTCCCAGAAGAAGAAGAGAAAAAGAAAGGGTATGAGAAAATTTTTGAAGAGATTATAGTTGAAAATTTCCCCAACATGGAAAAGGAAATAGTCAAGTCCAAGAGGCACAAAGAGTCCCATATAGGATAAACCCAAGGAGAAACACATCAAGACACATAGTAATCAAACTAACAAATACTGAACACAAAGAAAGAATATTAAAAGCAGCAAAGGGAACACATGTATACCTGTGGCAGATTCATTTTGATATTTGGCAAAACTAATACAATTATGTAAAGTTTAAAACTAAACTAAAATAAAATAAAAGCAGCAAAGGAGAGGCAAGAAGGAACATACAAGGGAAACCCCATATGCTTAACAGCTGATCTTTCATCAAAAACTCTGCAGGCCAGAAGGGAATGGCAGGATATATTTAAAATACTGAAAGGGAAAAATCTACAACCAAGATTACTGTACCCGGCAAGGATCTTTTTCAAAATTGATGGAGAAATAAAAAGCTTTTCAGACAAGCAAAAGTTAAGAGAATTTGTACCACCAAACCAGTTTTACAACAAATGTTAAAGGGACTTATATAGTGAAGAAATACAAGAGAAGAAAAAGATCTACAAAATCAACCCCAAACAATTAAGAAAATGGCAATAGGAACATATATATCAATAATTACTTTAAATCTAAATGGATTAAATGCTCTAACAAAAAGACACAAACTAGCTGAATGGACTCAAAAACAAGACCCATATATATGCTGTCTACAAGAAACCCACTTCAGACCTAAAAACACATATAGACTTGAAGTGAGAGGATGGAAGAATATATTTCATGCAAATGGGAAGCAAAAGAAAGCTGAAGTAGCAATCCTCATATCAGACAAAATAGACCTTAAAATAAAGAAGATTACAAGAGATGAAGAAAGACACTACATGATGATCAAGGGATCAATACAAGAAGAAGACAAAACAATTATAAGTATCTCTGCACCCAACATAGGAGCACCCCAATACATAAGACAAACACTAACACACATAAAAGGAGAAATTGACAGTAACACAATAATAGTAGGAGATTTTAACACTCCACTCACACTAATGGACAGATCAGCAAAACAGAAAATTAATAAGGAAACACAAGTCTTAAACGAGACTGATCTCATTCATATCTTCAGGACATTGCATCCAAATGTGGAAGAATACACCTTCTTCTCAAGTGCACATAGAACATTCTCCAGGATAGACCACATCTTAGGTCACAAATTGAGCCTCAGTAAGAAAATTGAAATCATATCAAGCATCTTCCCTGACCACAACACTATAAGACTGGATATCAGTTAAAAAAAAAAAAAAACTAAGAAATACAAACACATGGAGATGAAGCAACACATTTCTAAATAACCAACAGGTTACTGAAGAAATCAAAAGGGAAATCCAAACATTTCTAGAAACAAATATCAATGAAAACACAACTCAAAACCTATGGGATGCAACAAAAGCCGTTGTAAGAGGGAAGTTTACAGCAATTCAATCATACTTCAAGAAACAAGAAAAACATTGACTAGATAACCTAACTTTACACCTAAAACAACAGGAAAAAGAAGAACAAAAAAAAAACACACCAAAATTAGTAGAAGGATAGAAATAACAAAGATCAGAGCAGAAATGAATGAAAAAGAAATCAAAGAAACAATAGCAAAGATTAATAAAACAAAAAGCTGGTTGTTTGAGAAAATAAACAAAACTGGCAAACCTTTAGCCAGACTCATCAAAAAAAAGCAAGAGAATAATCAAATCAACAAAATTAGAAATGAAAAAAGAGAGGTTGCAAGAGACAATACAGAAATACAAGGGATTATGAAACTATTGTGAACAATTACATGGCAATAAAAGGGATAACCTTGAAGAAACGGACAGATTCTTAGAAAAGTTCAATCTTCCAAGAGTGAACCAGGAAGAATTATAAATTATAAACATGTATACCTGTGGCGGATTCATTTTGATATTTGGCAAAACTAATACAATTATGTAAAGTTTAAAAATAAAATAAAATTAAAAAAAATTATAAACGATCCAATTTCAAGCACTGAAATTGAAGCTGTGATCAAAAATCTCCTCAAAAAAACAAAAGCCCAGAACCAGATGGTTTTGCAGGAGAAGTCTATCAAACATTTAAGAAGAGCTAAATGCCTACCCTTCTGAAACTCTTTCAAAAAATTGCAGAGGAAGGAACACTTCCAAACTCATTCTATGAGGCCACCATCACCCTGATACCAAAACCAGACAAAGACAACACACACACACACACAAACTACAGGCCAATATCACTGATAAGCATAAATGCAAAAATCCTCAACAAAATTTTAGCAAACAGAATTCAGTAACACATTGAAAACCTCATACACCATGATCAAATTGGATTTATTCCAGAGATGCAAGGAGTCTACATAATACACAAATCAATGTGATACACCATATTAACAAACCGAAAGATTAAAAAACATATGATAATCTCAGTAGATGAATAAAAAAAAAAAAAAAATTTGACAAAATTCAGCACCCAGTTATGATTAAACTCTTCAAAAAATGGGCATAGAAGGAACCTACCTCAGCATAGGAAAGACCATATATGATAAGCCTACAGCAAACATTATTCTTCATGGTGAAAATCTGAAAGCATTCCCAAGATGAGGAACAAGACAAGTGTGTGCACTTTCACCACTACTATTCAGCATAGTTCTGGAAGTCCTAGGCACAGCAATCAGAGAAGAAAAAGAAATGAAAAGAATCCAGATCAGAAAAGAAGTAAAGCTCTCACTATTTGCAGATGACATGATACTGTACATAGAAAACGCTAAAGATAATATCAGAAAATTACTAGAGCTAATCAGTGAATTTAACAAAGTTGAAGAAAGCAAAAGCAATACACAGAAATCACTTGCCTTTCTATATACTAACGTTGAAAAATCAGAAAGAGAAATCAAGGAATCAATCCCATTCACCATGGCAACAAAAATAATTAAATAGGAATAAACTTACCCAAGGAGACAAAAGAACTATACACAGGAAATTATAAGACACTGATGAAAGAAATCAAAGACAACATAAACAGATGGAGAGATAGTCCATGTTCCTGGGTAGGAAGAATCAATATTGTGAAAATGACTATACTACAAAACACAATCTACAGATTCAATGCTATCCCTATCAAATTACCAATGACATTTTTTAACATAACTAGAACAAAAAATTTCACAATTCATATGAAAACATAAAAGGCCCTGAATAGTCAAAGCAGTCTTGAGAAAGAAGAATGGAGCTGGATAAATCAACCTTCCTGACTTCAGATTATACTGCAAAGCTACAGTCATCAAGACAGTATGGTATTGACACAAAAATAGAAATGTAGACCAATGGAATAAGATAGAAAGCCCAGAAATAAGCCCATGCACCAATGGATACCTTATTTTTGACAAAGGAGGCAAGAATATACAATAGGCAAAGACAGCCTCTTCAATAAATGGTGCTGGGAAAACTGGACAGCTACATGTAAAAGAATGAAATCAGAATACTTCCTAACACCATGCACAGAGATAAACTCAAAATGGATTAAAGACCTAAATGTAAGACCAAAAACTATAAAACTCTTAGAGGAAAACATAGGCAGAACACTCGATGACATAAATCAAAGCAAGGTCCTCTATGACCCACCTCCTAGAGTAAGGGAAATAAAAACAAAAGTAAGCAAGTGGAACCTGATTAAACTCAAAAGCTTTTGCACAGCAAAGGAAATTATAAGCAAGGTGAAAAAACAACCCTCAGAATGGGAGAAAATAATAGCAAATGAAAAAATGAATGAAGGATTAATTTCCAAAATATACAAGCAGTCATACAACTCAACACCAGAAAAACAAACAACCCAATCAAAGAGTGGGGAAAAGACCTAAACAGACATTTCTCCAAAGAAGACATACAGATTGCTAGTAAACACATGAAAAGATGCTCAACATCATTCATTATTATGAGACCAACACCTTATCACTTAGCTACCACACCTGCGTTACATCACTCATTATTAGACAAATGCAAATCAAAATGACAATGAGATATCACCTCAGACTGGTCAGAATGGCCATCATCAAAAAGTTTGCAAACAATAAATGCTGGAGAGGGTGTGGAGAAAAGGGGACGCTCTTGCACTGTTGGTGGAATGTAAATTGATACAGTCACTATGGAAGATGGTATGGAGATTCCTTAAAAAACTAGGAATAAAACCACTATATGACTCAGCAATCCCACTCCTAGGCATATACCCCGAGGATACCAAAATTGCAAAAGACACGTGTACCCCATTTTCCATTGCAGCACTGTTTACAATAGCTAGAACATGGAAGCAACCTAGACGTCCATCGACAGATGAATGGATAAAGAAGTCTGATTCATATACACAATGGAATACTACTCAGCCATAAAAAGGAACATATTTGAGTCAATTTTAATGAGGTGGATGAACCTAGAACCTATACAGAGTGAAGCAAGTCAGAAAGAGAAAGATAAATATCGAGAAAGATAAATATCGTATTCTAACACATATATACAGAATTCATAAAAACGGTACTGAAGAATTTATTTACAGGGCAGCAATAGAGAAACAGACATAGAGAATAGACTTATGTACATGAGGAGAGGAGAGGAGAGGGTGAAATGTATGGAAAGAGTAACATGGAAACTTATATTACCATGTGTAAAATAGATAGCCAATTGGAATTTGCCGTATGGCTCAGAAAACTCAAACAGGGGCTCTGTATCAACCTAGAGGGGTGGGATGGGGAGGGAAATGAGAGGGAGTTTCAAAAGGGAGGGGATATATGTATACCTATGGCTGATTCATGTCGAGGTTTGACTGAAAACAACAAAATTCTGTAAAGCAATTATCCTTCAATTAAAAAAAAAAAAAAGTACTATGCTGTCAGGGAAACATAAGTTTTTCCTTTTAACTCTATGAAAATACAAGGTTCCTTATAACCTAGTGATTCACAGATTTCTATTTGGATTAAAGAAAACTTTGAGTTATTTTATGCACTATTATCAATGAAATCTTTATAGCAAATTATAGTATAAGGTACGACTTTCACTCTGTGGCTGACTAACTTATTTATAGGGTCATAAAACATAAAGTATAGATTGGAGGGAACTGGAAGTCATTGGCCTGAAAGTCAGGAATCTTCCAAGCTTTCTTGAGGAAGATTATCCACTCTCTGCCTTACCTAGCCCAGTGAGAGCAGCTTCCCAGCCTCCAGGAAGGTGGTTCCATTCTGGGACAGCCCTTCCATTGCTTAGCATCACACTGCTGCTTTTGTCAAAGCCCTAACAATAACTTGCAATGATGTAGCTTATTTTCAGCTTGTCCAAAGATTGTACCTTTTACCAGAAGGATTAATTGCCCATAGGATAGTCCCAAAACTAACTGAAGATTCACCTGAAGTTATAGACAAAGAGACAGTCACTTATATTAGGCACAGGCTTACACTTCCCTCAGGGTTTCAACAGCACTCTCCAGTTTCCAATATCCATCACATGCTCTACCTCAGTGGTCCTTCCAAAGACTACTGCAGAAAAAGGGCAGTATTGATAGCCATCAAGAGAAAAGAAGTCTCAGTGGAGAAAGGTGATGAATCCCAAACTACATGCACCTGGGAATGGCCAAGGTGCATGGCTCTTCATCCTATTCAGTTCAGTTCAATCGCTCAGTCATCTCTGACTCTGCAACCCCATAAATTCCAGCACACCAGGGCTCCCTGTCCATCACAAACTCCCAGAGTTCACTCAGACTCACGTCCATCATGTCGGTGATGCCATCCAGCCATCTCATCCTCTGTCGTCCCCTTCTCCCCCTGCCCCCAATCCCTCCCAGCATCAGAGTCTTTTCCAATGAGTCAACTCTTCACATGAGGTGGCCAAAGTACTGGAGTTTCAGCTTTAGCATCATTCCTTCCAAAGAACACCCAGGACTGATCTCCTTCAGAATGGACTGGTTGGGTCTCCTTGCAGTCCAAGGGATTCTCAAGAGTCTTCAACACCACAGTTCGAAAGCATCAATTCTTTGGCACTCAGCTTTCTTCACAGTCCAACTCTCACATCCATACATGACTCCATCAGGAAAGGAGTACATCAATGCTATATATTGTCACCCTGATTATTTAACTTATATGACCACTGGAAAAACCATAGTCTTGACTAGATGGACATTTGTTGGCAAAGTAATATCTCTGCTTTTGAATATGCTATCTAGGCTGGTTATAACTTTCCTTCCAAGGAGTAAGCATCTTTTAATTTCATGGCTGCAATCACCATCTGCTGTGATTTTGGAGCCCAAAAAAATAAAGTCTGACACTGTTTCCCCTGTTTCCCCATCTATTTCCCATGAAGCGATGGGACCAGATGCTATGATCTTAGTTTTCTGAATGTTGAGCTTTAAGCCAACTTTTTCACTCTCCTCTTTCACCTTTATCAAGAGGCTTTTGAGTTCCTCTTCACTTTCTGCCATAAGGGTGGTGTCATCTGCATATCTGAGGTTATTGATATTTCTTCCAGCAATCTTGATTCAAGCTTCAGCTTCATCCAGCCTAGCGTTTCTTATGATGTACTCTGCATATAAGTTAAATAATCAGGGTGACAATATATAGCATTGACATACTCCTTTCCCGATTTGGAACCAGTCTGTTGTTCCATATGTAGTTCTAACTGTTGCTTCCTGACCTACATACAGATTTCTCAAGAGGAAGGTTAGGTGGTCTGGTATTCCCATCTCTTGAAGAATTTTTCAAAGTTTGTTGTGATCAACACAGTCAAAGGCATTGGCATAGTCAATAAAGCAGAAGTAAATGTTTTTCTGGAACTCTCTTGCTTTTTCGATGATCCAGTGGACGTTGGCAAGTTGATCTTTGGTTCCTCTGCCTTTTCTAAATCCAACTTAAACATCTGAAATTCACGGTTCTCCAAGCCTGGATTAGAGAATTTTGAGCATCACTTTGCTAGTGTGTGAGATGAGTGCAATTGTGCAGTAGTTTGAGCATTCTTTGGTATTACCTTTCTTTGGGATTGGAATGAAAACTGACCTTTTCCAGTCCTGTGGCCACTGCTGAGTTTTCCAAATTTGCTGGCATATTGAGTGAAGCACTTCCACAGCATCATCTTTTAGGATTTGAAATAGCTCAACTGGAATTCTATCACCTCCACTAGCTTTGTTTGTAGTGCTGCTTCTGAAGGCCCTCTTGAGTTTGCAACTAGGATGTCCAGCTCTAGGTCAGTGATCACACCATTGTGGTTATCTGAGTCTTGAAGATATTTTTTTGTGTAGTTCGTCTGTGTATTCTTGCCAAATCTTTTTAATATCTTCTGCTTCTGTTAGGTCCATACTATTTCTGTCCTTTATTGTGCCTATCTTTGCACGAAATGTTCCCTTGGTATCTCTAATTTTCTGATGAGATCTATAATCTTTCCCATTCAATTGTTTTCCTCTATTTCTTTGCACTGATCACTGAGGAATGCTTTCTTATCTCTCCTTGCTGTTCTTTGGAACTCTGCACTCAAATGGTTATATCTTTCCTTTTCTCCTTTGCCTTTTGCTATTCTTCTTTTCACAGCTATTTGAAAGGCCTCCCCCAACAACTATTTTGCTTTTTTGGATTTCTTTTTCTTGGGGATGATCTTGATCCCTGCCTCTTGTACATTGTCATGAAACTCCATCCATAGTTCTTCAGGCACTCTGTCTATCAGATCTAATCCTTGAATTTATATCTGAGTTCCACTGTATAATCATAGGGTTTTGATTTAGGTCATACCTGAATGGTCTAGTGGTTTTTCCTACTTTTTTCAATTTAAGTCTGAATTTGGCAATCAGGAGTTCATGATCTGAGGCACAGTCAGCTCCTGGTCTTGTTTTTGCTGACTGTATAGAGCTTCTCCATCTTTGGCTGTAAAGAATATAATCAATCTGATTTCGGTATTGACCATTTGGTGATATCCATGTGTAAAGTTTTCTCTTGTGTTGTTGGAAGAGGGTGTTTCCAATGACCAGTGTGTTCTCTTGGCAAAATTCTATTCTCCTTTGCCCTGCATCATTTTGTACTCGAAGGCAAAAGTTGCCTGTTATTCCAGGATTTTTTGACTTCCTATTTTGCATTTCAGTCCCCTATAATGAAAAGGGCATCTTTTGGGGGTGTTAGTTCTAGAAGGTTTTGTAGGTCTTCATAAAACAGTTCAACTTCAGTTTCTTCAGCATTACTGGTCAGGGCATAGACTTGTATTACTATGATATTGAATAGTTTGCCTTGGAAATGAACAGAAATCATTCTGTCATTTTTGAGATTGCATCCAAGTACTGCATTCCAAACTCTTTTGTTGACTGTGATGGTTACTCTATTTCTTCTGTTCACAGTAGTAGATACAATGGTCATCTGAGTTAAATTCACCCTTTCCAGTCCATTTTAGTCCTCTGAGTCCTAGAATGTCTATGTTCACTCTTGCTATCTCCTGTTTGACTACTTCTAATTTGTCTTGATTCATGGACCTAACATTCCAGTTTCCTATGCAATATTGCTCTTTACAACATCTGACTACTTCCATCAGCAGTCATATCCACAACTGGGTGTTGTTTTTGCTATAGCTCTGTCTCTTCATCCTTTCTGGAGTTATTTCTCCACTAATCTCCAATAGCATTTTGGGCACCACTGACCTGGGGAGTTCCTCTTACAGTGTCCTATGTTTTTGCTTTTTCATACTGTTCATGGAGTTCTCAAGGCAAGAATACTGAATTGGTTTGCCGTTCCCTTCTCCAGTGGACCACGTTTTGTCAGAACTCTCCACCATGACCCGTCCATCTTGGGTGGTCGTATGTGGTTGGCTCAGTTTCATTGAATTAGACAAGGCTCTGGTCTATGTAATTAGATTGGTTAGTTTTCTGTGGTTGTAGTTTTTAGCCTGTCTACACTCTGGTGGAGAAGGATAATAGATGTGTGGAAGCGTCCTGATGGGAGACACTGACTGAGGGGGAAACTGGGTTTTGTTCTGATGTGTGGGGCCAGGCTCAGTAAATCTTTAATCCAATGTTCTTTTGATGGGTAGGGCTGAGTTCCTTCCCTGTTATTTACCTGAGGCCAAACTATGGTCCCATGCATGCACTGCTACACTCAGTGCCCCCAACCCTGCAGCAGGCCCCCACCAACCCAGGGCTCTGTCAGAGGCTCCTCGACACTCTAGGCAAGTCTGGGTCAATCTCTTGTGGGGTCACTGCTCCTTTCTCCTGGGTCCTGGTGCACACAAGTTTCTGTTTGTGCCCTCCAAGAATCTGTTTCCCCAGTCTTGTATAAGTTCTGGCATCTCTGTGGTGTGGTTAATGGCAGCCTTTTCCAAGAGGGCTTATGCAATACCCAAGTCTATTGCATCCAGAGTCCCTGCCCCTGCAGCAGTCCACTGCTGACCCATAACCTCCTCATGAGACACTCAAACACAGTTCTATCTCAGTCTCTGTGGGGTCTCTGGGTTCTGGTGTGCACAATGTTTATTTGAGCCCTCTGAAGGTCTCTGGCCGGTATGGGGTTTGATTCTAAACACGATTTTGCCCCTCCTACCATCTTGCTGGGGCTTCTCTGCCCTTGGACATGGGATATCTCCTCACAGTCGCTCCAGCACCACGCAGCCACCACTCTAGCCAAGTTTCCGGTAGGTGTATCCAAATTTCCCCTGGATTCTCAACTTGGATGTCCACAGGTACTTAAAATCAACAAGCCCAACACAGAATTGACTATTTCTTCTCACTTTCCACAAAATCAAAACAAAACAAATCAGAATACAACATGCTCTGCCTCTCAATTTTCCTATCTCCAATACACTACCATCAAGCAGTATCTCATTATCTCTGCCCCTTTTCATCATCACATCCAAAAATTATCCAAGTATTGTGATTTTACTTCCTAAGTGTCCCGTATGAGGTTAAGAAGTTTTCTTCACAATCATTCCCTTTTTAAGATGGAGCATAGAGAGCAGATGCAGCCTGACTCTGGACACTTTCAAAATTGCTGATGAGTGTTTGCTTCAGAAAAGATGTAAGAGTCAAGCTGAATACATTATAGGCTGGATGTGCTCTGCTGCAGTAAAACCCCAAACTCCATTGGTTTAACAAAGAAAAGACTTATTCCTCACTTAAGCAAAGTCCAAAGGTGTTAGGTGGGACCCTTTTCCCTGTTCACACCTTGAACAGGGAATCCAGTGTTGTCTTCATCACAGAAGAAGAAGAAATGGCTAGAGTATAGGTGGGAGAGCTTTAAGGTCCAGATGTGGAATTGGTTTACATCACATGTGGCTATAACCCACTGCCCACTTGTAAAAGTAATGGAGAAGGCTGGGAATGGACATTTCCAACAATCTCTGTGAGGAATATGTTTTGGTGTAAATGACCATATGAACTGGAAAAAACTCTAAGTTGATCAAGTCCTGAGCATAAAGAGTTTAAATGTCAGTTAAATCTGACTGTCTTTTAATAAGATAAAAATGCAATACCTTGCTGCTCTGATGAGGTTTAGAAGAAATGGTGGGCCCTCCTTCACTGAAGAGACTAGTGAGCCCTGCTTCACTGCAGCACCTCTAGAAGACGGTGTCCTGGCCACTTGCCTTGTTCTGATCATCAGGAGTTGGAGGGAGAAGCACACAGAAGCCTGAGTTTCACCAGTGTTGGGACTTATTTGTTGGTTGTTTCAGCAGCTCACATGATATTTGATGATAATTTAACCTTTTATGAGTTATTCTGTGGAACTAAGCACTGAAAACCTGATGTTTAGGGCAGTCATGGTCTCAGATCATCTCCTGATTTTTGCACCCATGTGGGGCCTCAAGAAAGTCTTGCAATGGGAACAAAGTTAGAAGGAGAGGTGGTGGGTGGGGAGTTGGTGCCAATATTACCTACTTGTACCAGGAAGTCTGGCCCCTCTTCCTTCTGAGAGCAAGCAGTTTGTTAGGTGAGGAAGAATTTACCCTACTGATCAGAAAGAATTTTTGATATGCAACTTATAGGTTACAAAACTTGCTTTAACCTACTGAGAAAAACAATCTACCATGTTGCCTCTATAACTCATCTGTAATCTCAATTTTGTCTGCCTCTCCTGATGTTCACAGCAGCATTGTCTGAGTTACTAAAATGAA
Source organism: Bubalus kerabau (assembly GCF_029407905.1). Classification (NCBI taxonomy): domain Eukaryota; kingdom Metazoa; phylum Chordata; class Mammalia; order Artiodactyla; family Bovidae; genus Bubalus; species Bubalus kerabau. Next base: position 56,348,300 of record NC_073626.1, on the reverse strand, counting down.
CTCTTAAGTGGATTCTCAGCTCCCCTGGTCCCACCAGACCCATTCTAGAGAGAAGAGTTATTTCCTGCCCCACTTTGAATCCATTCTCCATATCATAACCAAAAGCACTGCTTTTTCTCAGTCTGAAATCTAAATGTTATGCCCACCCTTAAAATGTTTCCAACTGTCCATCCTGTCTAACCTGAGTCCCATAGCCTGGCATGATCAGGCCCTTCTCACTTCTTGATTCTCACCTCTCCTTCCCGCTTCCAGGCTCTACATGGGCTGAAATTCTTTCATTTCCTTGAAAGTGCCAACATTTTTCTAATTTCTCACCCTTCACATATGCTCTCCTTTCCACCTGAAATGCTGTTCTGTTCACATACACCACCTAACTCCTGCCAAGCATTCAAGTCTCATTTTAAGACATTCCCAATACACCTCCACCCTGCCCCTGCCAACCAGGTTAGAGAGAAAATGGTCATCCTTTAGCAATTTCCACCTCCCCTTTAGAAGCACCTGTGACTCCATGCCTTCACTGACTCCTTGGACAAAGGTTCTGTCTTATTCATCATTTTGTAATTGGAGCACAGGACAACAGAGAAGTGCTAAACCAGTAATTATTGAATGATTGTTTTTTCAGTCACCAAGTCATGTCTGACTCTTTATGACCCCATGGACTGCAGCACGCCAGGCTTCCTTGTGCCTCCTCTCCCAGAGTTTGCCCAAGTTCATGTCCATTGAATTAGTGATGCCATCCAACCATCTCATCCTCTGTCACCTTCTTTTCCTTCTGCTTTTAATCCTTCCCAGCATCAGGATCTTTTCCAATGAGTCAGCTCTCCACATCAGGTTGCCAAAGCATTGGACTTTAAGCTTAAGCATCAGTCCTTCCTAAGAAAGGTTGATTTCCTTTCAGATTGACTGGTTTGATCTCCTTGCTTTCCAACGGAGTCTCAAGAGTCTTCTCCAGCAGCACAATTGAAAAGTATCAAGTCTTTAGCACTCTGTCTTCTTTATTGTCCAACTCTCACATAAAAGATCATAACCTTGACTATACAGTCCTTTGTAGGCAAAGTGATGTCTTTGGTTTTTTACACACTGTCTAGGTTTGTCATATCTTTCCTGTCAAGAAGCAATGGTCTTCTAATTTCACAGCTTCAGTCACCATCCACAGTGACTTTAGAGCCCAAGAAGAGGAAATCTGTCACTGCTTCCCTTTCCCCTTCTATTTGTCATGGAGTGATGGAACAAGATACCATGATCTTAGCTTTCTTAATATTAAGTTTTAAGCTGCCTTTTTCACTCTCCTCCTTCACCCTCCTCAAAAGGCTCTTTATTTCCTCTTTGCTTTCTGCCGTTAGAGTGGTATCATCCACATATCTGAGGTTACTGAAATTTCTCCTGGCATTCTTAACTCTAGCTTGTAACTCATCCAGCCTGGCATTTTGCAAGTTGTCATCTGCATATAAGTTAAATAAACAGTGTGACAGTAAATAGCCTTGTCATATTCCTTTCTCAAACCTGAACTAGTCAGTTGTTCCATACAAGTTTCTAACTGTTGCTTTTTGGCCCACATACAGGTTTCTCAGGAGACAGGTAAGATGACCTGGTATTTCCATCTCTAAGATTTTCCATCTGCCATCCACAGATTTTTATGATCCACACAGTCAAAGGCATTGGTATAGTCAATGAAACAGAGGTAGATGTTTTTTTTCTGGAATTCCCTTGCTATCTCTATGATCCAGCAGACATTGGCATTGGATTTTTGGTTCCTTTGCAATTTTTAAACCCAACTTGAACATCTGGAATGATTGCATGAAGAGCTTCCCATTTCCCCCTTTTCCATATGCCCAATTCCTACTTGTCTTTCTGACCTTAGTTCAGGTGTGACCTCACTTTTTGAAGTCCCCTGTGGTCCTCGTATGGACTTAGCACAAAGTAATTCCCTCCATCATTCATCTCACTCTGCTGTAATTGTCTGTTCTCATCCATTGAAGAGGGCTTCCCTGGTGGCTCATATCTGCCTGCAATGCAGGAGAACTGGGTTCAATCCCTGAGTCAGGAAAATCCCCTGGAGAAAGGAATGGCTACCCACTCCCATATTCTTGCCTGGAGACTTCCATGGACAGAGGAGCCTGGTGGGCTACAGTTCATGGGGTTGCAAAGAGTTGGACACCATTGAGTGACTAACACTTTCGCTTTTTTCATCACTGGAAGAAAGGACAGGAATGGTGCTTACTCAATGTTTTATCCCCAGATATTGTTACAATATCCAGTAAAGATTAGTACCAGTGAGTAACCATGGGATGCAAGAATGAATCCAGCATAACCTTGGTGCCTAAGTTGGTATATTTATGTAATCTGAAATGCAGACAGTGCATGATTGGAATAATCTTATTTAAGTGATCTTAATAGAAGGAAACTCTGCTTTATTGACCTATCTGAAAAGTATCTGCTATCCACCTGTGCAGTATCTAATCACCTGTGCATGATTAGGGAGCCCTTCTAGGCAGAGCCAGGATCATTCTGTATATCCTTTCTTGTTCTGCTTCAGTGCTCAGCCAGGCTCTCAGGCAAAGCCCAAAGGCTTACTACTCATGGTGGGGATCACTTTTTGTTGACCTAAACACTATGCAGGGACCTTTTCAATGACCTTCAAGTCACTGTAATTTCACTTTCTGATACCCAGCAATCCAGTCAAGCCCATGAATCTTATAGGAAATGCCAGTGCAGAATGAGAAAGATGAATCCTAGTATAACAAACAGGGACTTTCAAAGAATGCTGCATTCATTTTTTTTTCCTGTGAGTATTTACTGAACCTAGGGTGAGCACCAAAGGGATGGGTTAAACTCTGCACATGCATGAATGCTTCACTCCCTATGACTCCTTTGAGAAGCAGATATTATTCCTGTATTAATGATGAAGAAACTGAAGCTGAGAGAAGTTAACTAAATGGCACAGGTACCCAGCCCCATGTTTGTATAATCCCCAAGCCTATGCTTTGTGCACCAATATCCTCTCAAGGACAAGATGTGTTTGGCCATTAAAAGAAAACTGTACTGAAGAACAATCTCCCTGAGTTGGTCAGGTTCACATTGTTCCTAACTCCTCCATTCACTTGTTCTCCCTAAATCCTTGAGACTTGCAAAGCCTCATCCTATTCCATCTACTCAAAACTATGGTTTTTCCAGTAGTCATGTAAGGATGTGAGAGTTGGACTATAAAGAAAGCTGAGCACTGAAGAATTGATGCTTTTGAACTGGTGTTGGAGAAGACTCTTGAGAGTCCTTTGAACTGAAAGGAGTTCAAATGAGTCAATCCTAAAGGAAATCAGTCCTGAACATTCATTGGAAAGATTGATGTTGAAGCTGAAACCCCAATACTTTGGCCGTTTGATGCGAAGAACTGACTCATTGGAAAAGACCCTGATGCTGGGAAAGACTGAAGGCAGGAGGAGAAGGGGATGGCAGAGGATAAGATGGTTGGATGGCATCACCGACTCGATGGACATGAGTTTGAGCAAGATCAGGAGTTGGTGATGGACAGAGAGGCCTGACATGCTACAGTCCATGGAGTCACAAAGAGTGGGACATGACTGAGCTACTGAACTGACTGACTGATGCCATATAGGAGTCACCAAGAAAAGCCTCATACATGATCATGTGTCCTCTACTTCCAAAGCACTGTTGTTGTCTTCTACCCAGAATGGACCTCAGTGTGCTGTGGTAAAGATTTCTCCCTTTGTAGGCAGGATCTCAGGGTCTCACCACTCAGGGCCTTGTTTCCCTTCTAGTTTTTAGCAGAAATTAAGTCCCGCTACACTGCACTCTATGAATCCCAGCCCAAATCCACAGGGAGCATGGGCAGGGGCTATGATCTGCCTCTGCCTGGGCTGCTAGACCAGTCTCCCTGTACCTTGAGCCTTTTTTCCTTCTCCCTGCCATCTTTCAGACACTGTGAAAATAGACTTCCCTTGGCTTATCCATGTACTCCCTTTTAAGGTCCAGTTTGGGATCTTGCTACATAAGTACCTTCTTCATATAGTTAAGGATCCCAACCCAGATTCTGTATGTACAACCAAGAACAGACAAGAACACAAAGGTCTATTTGAGCCTCATACTATAAAGGACAAGGAGACTTAACCAAGACTCCCAGTTTATTTTGTGCTTTTAGTTCAGCTCCTGGGCTCTTCACTGTCCTCCTTCACAGGAGGTTGTCCAGTGGCTTTGGAAAGTGCCAAGCTGCAGAATTCTGTTACAAAACTGCAGCAGTGGTGATATCCTGCCTCTTCATCTCAGAGTTCATGGGCATTCTCATGTGATTCACTCTGTTCATTCAGAGAATTCTGCTCCAGCACTGCTCCAGAAGTACTTATGTTGTTGCCACCACCCAGCACCAGTGAGAGTGACTCTCTAGGATTTAGGAGTGTCCCAACATGCACACTCTGCAGGGCATCCATCTGTAAGCTCTGCTCTGACACTACTGGTTCTCTGAGTAGGTGAGCAGGGAGCGCTCAGCCTTTTTTCTGAAGACCACTTGCAAGATTTGGCTGCCAGCGGCCTTGAAGGGGGAGTCAACAAGAACAATCTCTGGGAATGAGTGGGGAGAAAGGGAGAGAACACACCCGGAAAGAAATAACCTTGCAGATCCAAGTGAAGAGAGGTCTGTGGGCAAAAACATACCAGTTTCAAGGTTGAGAACAAAGTCCCAGGAAAGGTAACATGGTCTGAGCTCAGAGGAAGCTGGGCTGGGGCTCAACTGCTGTGGCTTTGTCCCTACAAGCATGTAGACTGATGTGGGACTGTGTGCCCTTATAAAATTGCTTCTGGAACTCTGGGACCTTTGTTTACTATCCTGAGGAACCGCTACTGGTTAAAGACAGCGACATAAATAACTGTATGGGTCTTGTGGCATTTGGAAACATACACACACACACACACACACACACACACACACATACACAAACACTGCATTATTTTATACTACTTATGAATCCCTGAAATAAATCATCTAAGTTATGTGGCTTAATATTTGAGTGGAGATCTTCAATGATTTTACAAAACCCTCCCAAGAAACTCATAAATTGGCCTTGAATTATTTGTAGTGTTTATCTGAATATTTAATAGAAGTGGCTGGAAAACTGTTTTATCATGCATTACTCAGACTAGTAGGTGGCTTTCTGCTTTCTTTGGAGGACTATAAACATGGTAATTTTTGCTATACATAAAATGCTTTCATAGAGAAGCAAAGTTATGTTTCAGCCAAGAAGCCCCAAGATGGGGACCACTATATAAAAAATATGGGTTGGTAAAGGAAAGATATACCCATCTGAATGCAGGGTTCCAAAAAATAGCGCGAAGATATAAGAAAGCTTTCCTAAGAGAACAATGCAAAGAAATAGAGGAGAGCAATAAAATGGGAAAGATTAGAGATCTCTTCAAGAAAATTAAAGATACCAAGTGAGCATTTCATGCAAAGATGGGCACAATAAAGGACAGAAATTGTATGGCAGAAGATATTAAGAATAGGTGGCAAGAATACACCAAAGAACTATATTAAAAATATCTTAATGAGGCAGATAACTATGAAGCTGTGATCACTCACCTAGAATCAGACATCTTGGAATGTAAAGTCAAGTGGGCCTTAGGAAGCATCACTATGAACAAAGCTAGTGGAGGTGATGGAATTCCAGCTCAGCTATTTCAAATCCTAAAAGATAATGCTGTTGAAGTGCTGCACTCAATATGCCAGCAACTTTGGAAAACTCAGCAGTGGCCATGGGACTGGAAAAGGTCAGTTTTCATTCCAGTCTCAAAGAAAGGCAATGCCAAAGAATATTCAAACTACCACACAATTGCACTTATCTCACACTCATTCTCCAAGTGAGGCTTCAACAATACGTGAACTGAGAACTTTCAGATGCTCAAGCTGGATTTAGAAAAGGCAGAGGAACCAGAGATTAAATCACAAACATCTGTTGGATCATCAAAAAAAAGCAAGAGAGTTCCAGAAAATTATCTACTTCTGCTTTACTGACTATGCCAAAGCCTTGGACTGTGTGGAATACAACAAACTGTGGAAAATTTTTAGAGATGGGAATACCAGAGCACCTTACCTGCCTCTTGAGAAATCTGTATGCAGGTCAAGAAGCAACAGTTAGAACCGGACATGGACCAACATACTGTTTCCAAATAGGAAAAGGCTGTATATTGTCACCCTGCTTATTTAACTTCTATGCAGAGTACATCATGAAAAATGCTGGGCTGGATGAAGCACAAGTTGGAATCAAGATGGCCAGGAGAAATATCAGTAACCTCAGATATGCAGATGACACCACCCTTATGACAGAAAGTGAAGAGGAACTAAGGAGCATTTTGATGAAAGTGGAAGAGAGTGAAAAAGCTGGCTTAAAACCCAACATTCAAAAAACTAAGATAATGGCATCCGGTCCCATCACTTCATTGCAAATGGATGGGGAAACAGTGAGAGATTTTTTTATATATATATTTTTTTGTATCTGCAAAGCACTGCAGATGGTGAGTGCTTTCATGAAATTGAAAGATGCTTGCTCCTTGGAAGAAAAGCAATGACACACCTAGACAGTATATTAAAAAACAGAGACCTTACTTTGCCTACAAATGTCCATCTAGTCAAAGCTATGGTTTTTCCTAATCATATATGAATGTGAGAGTTGTACCATAAAGAAAGTTGAGCACCAAAGAATTGATGCCTTTGAACTGTGGTGTTGGAGAAGACTCTTGAGAGTCCTTTGGACTTCAAGGATATCAAACCAGTAATCCTAAAGGAAATCAGTCCTGAATAATCATTGAAAGGACTGATGCTGAAGCTGAAGCTCCAATATTTTGGACACCTGACGTGAAGAACTGACTCAATGGAAAAGACCCTGATGCTGAGAAGGTTGAGGGCAAGAAGAGAAGGGGATGAGACAGAGGATGAGATGATTTGATGGCATCATTGATTCAGTGGACAAGAGTCTGAACAAACTCAGGCAGATAGTCAAGGACAAGAAAGTCTGACATGCTGTGTTCGTGAGGTCACAAAGAGTTGGACTTGACTGAGCTCCTGAACAACATCAACAACTGTGGGGTTTATGGGCACAATTACATTTTTTCCATCCACTTGGTTTCACTGCTAATACTACTATAACTTGCACAGATCACACACCTGATATGTTTTAGGTCCTGTGTGTTGTACTTTCGATCTACAGTAAATGACATAAAAACAGATATTGTATAGGATAGAAATATGTTACTTTTTCTTAATTTTATTTTATCAATGCTTAAAAGAATGATTATGAAGCAGTCTTTAAATTTTCTAAGTATTAATTTCATATTACATAAGTTGTGACTAATAATATCTACTTATAGAGTTGATATTGAGATAAATGAGATGGTCTTCTGGTCTGATTTTGGTGTTATAGGGTTGCAGAATCAGTGGGCTGGAATGCTATGAACGTATAGCTTAAAATAGGGTTAGGCACATGTTGAGAGGCTGATACCCTAAAGACTTGATGGAATGCCTTTTCTCAACATCCAGACTGACCTAGAATTTCATGGTTGATATGGATGACATGGCTCTTCTCCACACTGAGAACTGTGATGAAACCCTCTCTGTTCCCAGTACATTCTATAGAGCTTGGTATAAAGCATGAGCTCAAGACATTTTAATCAAACTGAAGTGCAGTCACTAATATGAAATTCCAGGACTACGACTAGATCTCTTTAGGAACTGGAGATGACCTCAGACTTTGAGGATAATAGAAAAGCACACAGAATTAGCCAGCAGGGGAAATACGTGTGTGGATTTGGTGGCCAATGGGAAGCCCCTGGTGGCAGTTTTGTTAAAGTGTTTGTGTGCTTACTGATAAAGCTCCATCTCTAAAAACTGCTTGCAAACTTATACTTAGCTGGAATAATGAAACAGAAACCCTCCTGCATGGGGGAAAAAAAAAAAAAGCTAATGACAACACCACCACAAATAGTCAGACCAAATATATAAACCAGTGATTTTCAAGATACCAAACATCTGAGGATGAAACCTGGATCATTTAGCAGGTGTATATTTTAGGAAGCTGCCAAACTTTCCCAGAATGGTTGTACCATTTCCTTCTTCCCCTCCTTCCTTCCTTCCTTCCTTTTTTTCCTTACACTTCAACCAGCAGAGTTCTGGTTCCTATACATTCTCATCACTAATACATATGGTCAGACTTTCTCATTTAATCTAATCACACGTATAGTGACTTGTGGTTTTAATTTGCATTTCTCCAATACTCCATAGATTGTGCCTTTGGTGTCGTTACTAAAATCCAAGGTCACAAATTTTTTTTCTTTTTTGTTGTCTTGTAGAAGTTTCATAATGTAGGTTTTACATTAGGTGTATGATCCACTTTGAGTTAAATGTTGCATATAGTATGAGGTAAGGATCCTTGTACTACAGTGTTGGATTCCATTTGATAAAATTTTGTTTAAAACTTTTGACTATGTGTTCATGAAGGATATCAGTTTGTAGATGTTTTGTTTGTTTTCAGGGCAAAAAAAATTTTAATGATAAAAAAGCCAGTCTTCTTGTTTTCTGCATCTAATTTTTTAAGATAATAATACAACTCCAAAGTAAAATCATTTATTAATCAAGGTAAAATTAAGCTTTTCATTTTGTTGAAATTTCTTTTTTTTTATTTTTAAACTTTACAAAATTGTATTAGTTTTGCCAAATATCAAAATGAATCCACCACAGGCATGTTGAAATTTCTATTTTGTTTTTATTTCCCAGAGTGAGTGCTAATAATGAGGGAAGGAAAGTCAACTTTGATTTAGCATGGCTTAATATATATAGCATGTTTATAAATTAAAATTAATGCAAATGAAAGCCCTGATATATGTTAGTAAAATCAAGCAAGATGTGTTGGTTTAAGGGGATCAGTTTTTTTGGTGGAAGGCATAGCCAGTAATCTGAATTACCTACCTCCAGCATTCCCATTTATAAAACTAGTGTCCAGTAATGAGTGGTTGGTGTTGATTTAATTATATCTGTTTAAAATAATATGGATGTTGAATTCTAGATGGGGCAAATGGATAAAAAAAATAATTAGCAGCCTAACTAGAAGCCAGGCTTCCATCTACAGTATTAAAAAAACAAAAAAAAAGGAGCAAATGATCTGGGGAACATAAGTAAAGTAAATCCAACAAGGGAGCAATAATGCAGATATATCAAACTTAGAACTAGGAAATGATGACTGTCACCTTCTGATGGCTAACAGAACATTCTGAGTTATGTTTTTCTTGCTGTGGATGCTTTATAGGGAGATGAGTTACTGACAGAGTTCTCCTCTGCAGAAAGTAACCATCTAGGAGAACAGCACTCTCAGATCAGGTCCAGAGGGTGTCTGATGCAGTGCAAAGACTGTGGGATATGGAGTCAGTATCTTACTTGCTGGGGACATCAGCAAGCAACTTCACCACTCTCTCTGATCATGTCCTTTCCACTGATGATTGGAAGCAATTTTCCTCTCTCACTGGAGTGAGGAATATACCAGCCATCAAAAGGGTGTCATTGGCTTTGCCAGTAGAGCTGAATGACCACCCTGTATACCCACTGCATCTTATCAGTCTGCATGAAGGCCCCTTAGACACTTGCTTTCCTCTTCCCGACCCTGTGCAGGAGCAGTTCCAGGTGAGGTCCCCCACCCAGCTGGCCCCATCATGGTGAATGATCTGGACCTAGAGAGGCTCTTGCCTGCACACTCACCCTTGCCGGTCCATAAGACCAGGCCCGACTCAAGGCAGTACCTAAGGAGACATTGAAATGGAGACCCACCAGCTCTTGACTGAATGCTGCCAATTATTTTTATGAATACTTCAGAAGTCAAAATCTGGCAGAAAGGAAAAACATACAGAGATATTTACCCCATAAATAAATAAATAAACCTTTCTTCCTTGTGAATAGCATATAAACGTCTTTGCTTTAGTGGAAACTTTGTAATAGTATCTTGGCTTTTTGCCATCAGCAGATGTCTGTAATAAGCTAAGGTCTCAGACAGAGATGAATTGATTTTTTTTTTTTTTAACCTCAAAGCCTCACAAAAGACAGTGTGCCTGAGAGTTCACTAGAAAAACAGGATTTGTTGTTGTTTCTAGTTTTATTATTTAATGGTGAACAGTTTAAAGCTTCAAGTAATTGGTTTTTTTGTGTTTCATTGACTGCCTTTGATTACCATGCTAATTATATTGTAAACAGACTTCTAGATTCTCAGACAGTAGTGACTTTAATGTTCTTTCAAGGTAAAGAACCATTTCAGAGATCAGCAGAGCAGGACTCACACCATTCTTCTGTGCATTGAAAAGAAAACAGAAAATGTCCTGCAAGCTAATTTTATTCTTTTCACATATATTGTGAGGCATGCTTGCAACCCTAGGGGCCAGGTGGTTTATTTCCATATAGGTCCAAAGCAGACTGTAGTGTGTGTGCCTGTGTGTGCATGTGTGTACAAATGGGTGTGTTAGGGGCAATTGCCAGGTCTTGGATATGCCTCTGAAGTCTGCATGAGTCCATTCACTCCACCTTGGAAAGCTCATGGGATACCCCATGCTGCTACCATACCCAAAAGTATACCTTGGGCTCCTACAGCACTTCTTCTAAGATCCAATAAATAAGGCACAGCAGGCCTCTAATTAGGGGGTAAAATGCCTATTTATTGTGATATCACATGACCAACAAGCTAGAAGATAAAAGATCAACTCTTGGCCCATTATTCTCACCCCCAGGTTTAGAGGGCAAGGTCCATATTCTATGACTGATACCTTGCTCTATAATTTCATATGACTGACTTCTCCCCATGTATAATTTCTGCTTCCTTCCCTGACTCTCATTCACAGGGAAAAAAGCCTGGAGTTAGGTGGTGCTTGAAGGTGTGTACCAGCCCCCACATTCCTGCCACCTAGTACCATGGAGACCAAGGTCATGTGCATGGCAAAGAAAATCTTTGCCTGTGTCCAGATGCTTATAATGCAATGGGGTTCGCTTCTCCTTCTCTACACAGTGACCCAACATCACCTGAATTGTTCCTCATGTCAATCTCAGGACTCTGGAGAGCTCAATCCCTTTGTCTTTCCACTGAACACTGGTGGATTGAATGGGATCTATGATAGACAGGAAGAACACCAATAATCAATGCTCCCCTCCTGTGGTAACTGTGGCTAGAGCGGAACTGCCTATCCAAGCACTCACCTCCCAGCTCTCTTTTCATTCAAGTGTAATCACATCACTGGTTCTTGCTGGAGCAGTGCCAGTGGAGATGATGTGAACCATTCTTAGGCTGAGGCTGTTAAATATTAGATGTGAGAACCTTTAGTCTGCCTATCTAGGGACATCCACAGTGGCATGGGTGAGAGTGAAACTCCATGAGAGTAAATCATTGAAATTTGCAGGCTGCTAATTAGAGCAGTTATGAATACAAATCTGCTGTATAAATGGTCAAATTGTTCTAAATTTGAATCTAGTCTGTGCCATGTGACTGTTAATCCTGGGCAAGACTACAGTCAAGATTATGTGTGGTTGTGAACACAATATATAAATGGACCAAAACCCAAAAAACTTCTACAGACCTTTCACTGGACTTAACTATAAAGGGGAGGCATAGGCTCACAAAATCAACAAGGAAGCCATGGAATAAAGAAGGAAATGGCACCCCACTCCAGTGTTTTTGCCTGGAAAATCCCAAGGACAGAGGAACCTGGTGGGCTACAGTCCATGGGGTCACAAAGAATCAGACAAAAGTTAGCTAAAGCACTAAACTAAACTACAACTAACCACAGAGAGAAGGGAAGGCTCTCCACTGGAATATGACCAGTCCCAAGCTTCAGTGTCAGGGCCAATATCACTGTGTCACAGTCTAATTCTCATCTTTGCAGGCTGTGGATACCATTCTAATTTTCACTCACTTGAGATTACCTTTCTCTACACCACCAAAAATGTAAAAATAGAGCTGCCAACAACACTTATGCTTTATTTCCACTTCAGGAGAGGACTGATTTGATTTTCCAGTTCCAAGTCCAAGATGCCAACACAGAGATCTATGGCCAGTGCTTGTGTTTGGAGCAATAGGCTATAGCAGGTGGGAGTGGGGTGGCAAGTGGCGTGTGTGTGTAGGGAGGCAGGGGTGGGGGGTGGGGTGGGGGGCGAAGGAACAGGCTGCATCCCAAAATAATCAGATTTCGTGGAAGCCAGATGCCCAGAGTAGGATCCACACTGCCAACGTCCACCGTATAATGCAAACACTGGGGAATCAGCAGCAGAAGGAAAGAGACAGGTAGCCCGAGCACTAGCTCTCCTTCAGAGTGGAAATAATTTCTGTAGCTCCAGGTTTCAGACGCCTAACCAGCCTCACCACAATCTGTCTGAAGCTGACCGTTAGTGTCTCCAGCCAGCTGGCCTCCCTCGGTCCCTGCTCTTGTGAAAAGTCCAACCGCACAGCCACAGGCTGAAAATCAGAGGCAAGGTGTACCTCTCCCATCTCTGGCCAGTCCCCAAGCCCTCTTGTTGTCCAGACAATAAAGCTTGGGTTCCCCAAACACTCAGCAGAGAGCTGTCTCTGGCCTCGGATCAGCTATGCCACTTCTTAGAATGCTCGTCCCTCACCCATTCTCCCCTCTGATCACGATCAGCTCGGTGCAAAGCCTCCAGAAATCCCATGGTCTTGATCTCACGCAGGTTGCTCTGGAGAGCTGCCTGTTTCAAGTCCACCTTGTATTTTAATAACATCCCCAAATCCAACTCTCCTGCTGGACTCTGCCTCTGTAAAGACTACATGGACAGTTGTGTTCCTGTGGTAGTGTTTTATCACTGACATCCTGCAGGGCACCTGGCATGTGGCAGGTGCCCTAAAACTTCATAAAGTTGCAGCAAGTCCAAAGGAAAAAATGTCATACATCTAAGCGATCTGCTCCAGAGTTCCTCCCCTAACTGCCTCCCTCCCCTCTGCTTTGTGGTTCACCTGGAGTGGCTCTCTCCAAGCAGCCTCCTGCGATCTCTGCAGTCACAGGGCATGCCACACCCCTCCACCCCAAGACTTGATAAACGTTGTCTTGCTGAGGTTTCACTGGCCTCCCTGGATTACACTTGCCTGGAGTGAGTTTTTTCACAGCACAGCACAGGGACTGGAAGAAGTACAAACCAGATACAACTTTTACTGAGGAAACTGATAACTTGTAGAAAATACATCTTACATTATGTTGTATTACAATACAATTAACAGTAAAAGGTATGGGATCTGAGAAATTGTACCCAGAATCTTCCCTTTATAGCTGAGTAACTTTGAGAGAATCACTGGCCCTCTGTGATGGCAGCTGTCACTCCTGTCAGACAAAGGTAAGAATAGGATCTCAGGAGCTGTGCAGACTATGTGAGATGAGGGCCATAAGGATTGCACCAGAATCCATGGAATGGGGAGCCCTCAGCAATAGCAAGTTGTCATTACTGACCTCAAAGAATGTCTTTTAGTTGATACATTTTACTAATTTATGTTCCATACTCAGCAAATGCTTCCCGGGGGACTCAGATCTTCCTGCAATGCAAGAGACTGGGTTTGATCCCCAGGTCAGAAAGATCTCCTAAAGAACAGAGTGGTTCCACACTCCAGTGTTCTTGCCTGGAGAATTCCATGGACAGAGGAGCCTGGCAGGCTACACGGGGTCACGAAGACTCAGACACACATGAACAACTAACACTTTGATTTTTTTCATTCTTCAGTAGGTGAGTAAATACAATAGTAAGATTTTAGAGTATTTTATAAAATGCAGTTTTAACTGATGTATAGAACAGTCTTTCGGACTCTGTGGGAGAGGGAGAGGGTGGGATGATTTGGGAGAATGGCATTGAAACATGTATAATATTATATGTGAAACGACTCGCCAGTCCAGGTTCGATGCATGATGCTGGATGCTTGGGGCTGGTGCACTGGAACGACCTGGAGGGATGATGCAGGGATGGAAGAGGGTTCAGGATGAGGAACAGGTGTATACCTGTGGCAGATTCATGTTGATATATGGCAAAACCAATACAATATTGTAAAGTTAAAAAATAAAAATTAAAAAAAAAAAAAAGAATACTAGTAATAGCTTCAGAGAAGGCAATGGTACCCCACTCCAGTACTCTTGCCTGGAAAATCCCATGGACAGAGGAGCCTGGTAGGCTGCAGTCCATGGGGTCACTAAGAGTCGGACACAACTGAGCGACTTCACTTTCACTTTTCACTTTCATGCATTGGAGAAGGAAATGGCAACCCACTTCAGTGTTCTTGCCTGGAGAATCCCAGGGACGGGGGAGCCTGGTGAGCTGCCGTCTACAGGGTTGCACAGAGTCGGACATGACTGAAGCGATTTAGCAGTAGCAGCAGCAGTAATAGCTTACCCATACACCATGTCCATTCCAAACACTTCCATAAATTGTGTAGCTTAATCCTCATAACAATCCCAAAAGTAGAAGTACTAGTATCCCTGTTTTGAAGACGAGAAACTAAGACTAGAGAAGTTCAGTAACTTGACCAAGGTCCCCTAGGTTTAATGGGCAGAAGTGGAATTTAAAGAAAACCATGAAGACTCTGATGCTGGGAGGGATTGGGGGAAGGAGGAGAAGGGGACGACAAAGGATGAGATGGCTGGATGACATCACTGACTCGATGGACGTGAGTCTGAGTGAACTCCAGGAGCTGGCGATGGACAGGGAGGCCTGGTGTGCTGCGATTCATGGGGTCACAAACAGTCAGACATGACTGAGCGACTGAACTGAACTGAACCATGTTCAAAGCAGTATTTCATCTAGAATACATTTAGATTTTAAGACACAATTTGATAAAGGAAAATAAAATAATAGAAATGAAAGTATTGTATGTGTACTGCTGTTTTGCATGAAGGATGCATTTCTGGATAAAGAAGTGCTACTTAAATCAGGCTCTAAGTGGTTCATATGGCCTCATTCCTAAGGAGATGCAAAGTCAGCTGTGCACATATGGTGGAGCTTTGCCCATGAACAATTGATATGCTCCTGGTTATGACTGCTGTCATCTGCCATCCCTCTATTTCTTGGTTAGTGTTCCTGGGCTGCAGCAAGCTTTATTAATGTTCTTAAAAATGTCTAAGTCATTCCACTAATCTGTAATTTCCTGTTGATCTTTTTCCTTTGCTTTCTCAACCGTTCCCATAGTTACCTAGAGTTACTGTCAGATTTACACTTTAACATCTTCTTCTGCTTTTCTTTTTGTTTCTTTGTGGTAGGTCTAGTGCTATACTTATGAACAGTTTCTCAGTCATGATAGGTGCAAACTGAAAGTAATTGGCAGAAAGTGAGGCTTCAGCAGAGCAACAAACCCTGCAAAGCACCCTCATCTCACCATGCAGTGTGAGTCGTCTTAGCTGAGAGCATTTACAATACAGTTACTCAGTGGCAGAGAAGTCTGTGGCCCGTGCAATATGGAGGAGGGTACTGGGATGGATTTTTTCTATAATAAAGATCTAATTAAGGAAACTAAAAAAAATAAAGAAAGAAAACCATGGAACTCCAGACTCTATGCCCCTAAGAGGGTGTTGTGGACTCAATGTATCCCTATGAAGTTCGTTTGCAGAAGCGATAACTTAAAGTATGGCTGTATTTGGAGATAGGACCTCTAAGAAGGCAATTAAGGCTAAATGAGATCATAAAGGTGAGGCCCTGATCTGATAGGATTGGTGTCCTTGAAACAAGTAACACCAGAGATCTCACCTTACATCCTACACCCCTCCTCTCTTCTCTCAACATGTTCTCCTCTCTTTTCTTCCTCTTCCCTCTTCTTCCTTCTGCCTTCTCTCCTCTCTGTCTCGCCTCTCACTGTGTCAGGGCACCGTGAAAAGGCAGCCATCCATAAACCAAGAAAAGATCCTTCATCAGAAACCAAATCTGCCAGCTCCCTGATTTTGGCTTTCCTAGCCTCCAGGATTGTGAGTTTCAAAAAACTAAGATCATGGCATCTAGTGCCATCGCTTCATGGCAAATAGATGAAGAAAAAATGGAAATAGTGCAGATTTTATTTTCTTCGGCTCCAAATCATTGCAGATGATGACTTTATCCATGAAATTAAAAGATGTTTACTGCTTGGAATAAAAGTTATGACCAATCTAGACAGCATATTAAAAAGCAGAGACATCATTTGCCAACAAAGGTTTCTATGGTCAAAGCTAGTTTTTCCATTGGTCATGTGTGAATGTGATAGTTGGACCATAAAGAAGGCTGAGCACCAAAGAATTGATGCTTTTGAACTGTGGTGTCGGAGAAGACTCTTGAGAATTCTTTGGACTGTAAGGAGATCAAATCACTCAATCCTAAAGGAAATCAATCCTGAATATTTATTGGAAGGACTGATGCTGAAGCTGAATCTCCAATACTTTGGGCACCTGATGCAAAGAGCTAACTCACTGGAAAAGACCCTGATGTTGGGAAAGACTGAGGGCAAGAGGAGAAAGGCAGGACAGAGAATGCGATGGTTGGATGGCATCATGGACTCAATGGACATGAGTTTGAGCAAATTTCAGGAGACTGTGAAGGACAAGAAAGCCTGGCATTCTGCAGTCCATGGGGTGGCATAGAGTTGGACATGACTTAGCAACTGAGAAACAAATAACAAGAAATGTGAAAAATAAAAGTCCATTTTTTAAGCCTCCTTAAACAATGTGTGTGTTTGTTACTGCAGCCCAAGCTGACTAATACAAAGTGGAACACAATGGGCACTGCCTCTTATAAGTGAAAATAACATTTGTGTCATAGATAATTAGCAATAGTTCATCTCATTGAAGAGATCGTTGTAGCTCATGAAATATTGTAAATATCAGGAGCTAGAGAGAGGTTGGAGTGAGCAGAGGGAACTCTGACCACAGCTTATTCTCCTGCCATACCGACTGGGTGCCCGTCACTCCTAAGAGCTGGATCAGACACATGGTCTCTTCCTCCCACACCCACCAAGGACTTAGAAGGAAGCTGATAGGAGATATATATTCTCAGCAAGGCTGATATGGCCTGGTTTGGATGGTATTCATTTGGTGACAACACATTGGATGTCTATGTGCTCTTTTCACTTAAGATGCAAGGATTTGTGTCATTGGGTCCTCATTGAGTTTGTGGAGATTTGCCCTTTGCACTCTGTTATCCTGTTCATCTGCACCCACATTTAAAAAGCATAGTGCCATCTTTTATTCTTTGATTCACAAGTTCAGCAAAATTGACTTTCCTCAAGTATTTTATAAGCTGCTATGTAGACTAAAGGAACCATTTTCTGTCTTTGCTTAAGAGAAAGTGTGTGTCCAGTGTTAACAGTGGAAACAAATAATGAAAACACATTACTCCCTCACATCCCCTAGATCACGTGTCCAGCCTCACCTCACAGCAGGCAGGCAGAAGCCCATTTGAGGTCACTGGGGAGCATTGTAGGAAAGAACGCAGCTTCAGAGGAGGCAGGCTCAGCCCCAACTGTGCTTTGGTCCTATTGTTGGCTGAATAACCTTAGGCAAATCACAGAGCATTTCTTAATCTTAGCTTATTAGTTCTAAAACAGAGCTAGAATCACCTGCCCTGTGGGGCTAAGATAACTAAATCACTGAAAGTGAGTCTGGGGCCTAGCCCCATACAGAGAACTCCATACATCATAAATGTTGTCATGAAGCAATAGTTTAGGTACTAACCTCGCACATTTCTTGAGGTTCCATCTCTTTGGATGCTTGGAGTGTCTTCCTCAAGTGCCCGCTCTGGAGGGAGTGGGGGTCTGTATACTGTGCATGCTGTTGAGCCAGATCCCTGGGCTAGAAGGGGACTCACCCCCCAGAGGGTTGCTGTGCCTCTTCAGTGAGAATAGGGGCTCAGGATATATTTCATGGTGGTTCTATGCCAGGAGGATTTGCAGGGCCCTACAGAGGGTGCAGCCCCTTACATGCAGAAGGAAGCTCATATTGCTGCCCCCAGCCAGGAGAGGTGGGAGGGCTCATATCTGAGCACTTTCTATCAGCTCTGGAGTTTATCGTGCTTTTCCCATGCAGTTAGTTTTGATTCTCTGTGTTCCCCTCACTGACCCAGTGCAGGGGACCCAGGTACACTGGGAGGTGGGTGGAGTTTGGACAGGGCACTGGCAGCCGCTCTCTTGGAACACCTTCCCTGGGCTGTGGGTTTAGGACAAACTGGACTTTAAAGTACTTGCTGCCTTGTACACCAATTAAATATCAGACTTCCACAGGCATAGACTTGAGCTCACTCACATCACACCCCAAACCACTTTAACACCCGGTAAGCAGCCTTAGCACAGGCAGGCTAAGTGGTCCACAACCCCCAGAGGCAGAACTACTGGTAAAGACTACAATATCAGACTCTGTTTCTGTCTTTTTTTCTAATTTTTAGTTTGACAAAAGTTGTGAGGCAGAAGGGACTTCCCAGGTGACTCTAGTGGTAAAGAATACACCTACCAATGCAGAAGATGTAAAAGATGCAAGTTCGATCCCTGGGTTGGGAAGATCCCCTGGAGGAAGGCATGGCAACCCACTCCAGTATTCTTCCCTGGAGAATCCCACGGACAGAGAAGCCATATGGGCTACAATCCATGGGGTTACAAAGAGTCAAACATGACAAACAATTTAGCATGCACGCAAGTGAGGCAGAAGAGGTTATAGAAGGGAGATTTGCTTCTCTGTGTTGCTTCCATCTCAGAGAAATGAATATATATTTTTTAAGTATCAAACTTTTCTTAGTTAGACATCACGGTGCTGTGTTTGTCCACAAGGGAAGAAGAGAATTAATGCTCCTCACAACATGGAGCCTCACAGATTGCAGTGCCAGCCTGCTGACACAGGTGTGAGCTTGCCCTGCCTGACACAGAGCTGGCTGAGGTGCACAGTGTAGAGCCCCAGTGGGAGTCAGTTACCAAGACATACTGGGCTCTGCTTGCTGCTGAGAGCTGTCTGTGGAAGACACAGCCCCAAACACAGAAAGGGACAACACCACATGCTAGTTTTAGAAAGAGAGAAAAAGCTGTGGAGTCCAGAACTCTGACCCCCTGGAGGAGCTCAGAAAATTTTCACCTGTAGCTGGAGATGTTCCTCTCATCTCTACTGCCTGCAGAGATTCTGAAGGCATCTTATAAAGCGTGAAAGCTTTCCTTAGAAGAAAAGAATCTTTGAACCCAAAGGGAACTACTCTAACAATATAATTGTGGAGAATATATTTTCATTATTAATTAACTTATTAATGTCTTTATTTGCATTTATCAGGCCCTAGTCTGGGCCAGTTTCTATATTAGAAATAAGGATGAAATAATAGGTGCAATGTGGACCCTGTCTAGAGTTTAGGAAAGGAGAAGAAAGCAAAAACTATGAATTGCTCCGTGACTGAATTTTCATACACTTTTCATCACCAATGACATGTTTTATACCAGACCCTTAACTACAAACATGAGAAGAGCCTCTTGGCTGCTTCCTCATTACAGCCTGGCCTTGTGCTGGAGTCTGTGATGAAAAGGGTTTTAAAAGCTCTCTAAACTTTGGGAGGGAGTTGCCTACCCTCAAGGGAGGACAATGGGATCAGTCTGCCAAGGAAGCTGACACCTGGGCCAGATCTCCAAGGAGAAGTGGGAAGTTATGAACTAGGTGGACAGTAGAGGAGGGCATTTCTGCAAAGCACAAGTAAGGCAGTCTGGGGACCTGGTCTGGCTCCCAGGAGCTCTGTCAAGAGCTGGTGGGTTCACCTTTTCACATCCACTCATGACTCACCTGGCCTGTCCCTGGGAGTGAGGCCTCAGAAGTGGTAGGGAGAAAAGCCAATTCTGACTTCAGTTTCTTTGACTTGATTTTCATTGCTTTTATTATTATAATCATACATAATGACCTTCATCAGAGAATCCTGCCCCTCTGCCTGTTAAAATAAAGTGCGTTTGTTCAGAACCCTGTCCACATGTAGATGGCAGGAAGGAAGAAATTAACCCATCCCCTGCCTGAGGCTATCCATTCTAGGAGATATTTGCAAGATTAATGGCCTTTTTATTTTGTCTCTTCAACACCCCAATCTCTAATCTCTAAAAGAATCTGACATCCAGATCGCATAAAATGGTTATGCCCAGATTGGGACATATTCTATTCATTTCCAAATCCTTCCAGGTATCAGAATGTCTGCTTCAGACTCTGAGCTTCATAAAAGTTTGTTAACTGTGAATTAAGAAAACTGGACAACATTTCATCCTCACTGAGGAACAGACCTTCTATCAAATCTTAAGTCACTTTATTTATTTATTTATTTATTTTTTAATTACAGAAACAAAAGTTCACATGCAAATCAAACTGCTCTGGGGAAAGGCTGCCTGGAAATTAAGCTCCAAGAATTCTAAAAAGAACAGCTTCTGTATCAGACCTGGCTTGTATTATCAGGGGTGTTTGTTCCATTGCCACTTATTGGTTGAAAAGTTAAACACTGGAGAAAAGGAAGCAAGATCCTCCAAGTTTTCAAAGTCAGCTGAAGCCAATATTCAAAGACATCAAGCGGCTGACATTTCACAGCTGTGGAATTAAGCAAATATAATTTGCAGATCCTCTACAAGGTTTAGTAATAAAATTTAACTTTAAATACTACAGTCTCCAGAGAAACCCCACCATTGCTACATAGACTAAAAGCATCCTGAATGTCTCATTAATTTTTACCTACCTGAGAGACAAGATTTCTTTTAATCCATCTAAAGGAATTCAGTTAATGTCATTTGCTTCCAGCTGCCATCTTGTGAAATCCAAGAGTGGGCTTCAGTCTGAGTTGTGTTTCAGACTGCTCAGATGGTCTTTAAGATGTAGATGTGTTCTAGACATGTGAGACTATTGTAATGTGTCTCAGGGAAGTAAGACAATAAATGAAATTATGACTAGGTTTCTAGAGTTGTATTGCTGTATCAAGACTCAGGGGGAAGGTAAGCAAGTGTCCTTCTTGTCAGCCTGTCAGAGTTGGGTTTCTGATTCCTCTAAGCAGCCCAGGCTCTGGGTGGAATTTCAATGGCCATCGATTACTTGTTTTGTTAGCACTGAAACATCCATTTTGCTTCCCAGGTGGTGCTAGTGGTACAGCTCTTGCTTGCCAATGCAGGAGATGTGAAAGATGCAGGTTTGATCCCTGGGTCAGGAAGATCTCCTGGAGGAGGAAATGGCAACCAACTGCAGTGTCCTGTCCAGGAGAACCCCATGGACAGAGGAGCCTGGCAGGCTATAGTCATAGGGTCACAAAGAGTCAGATATAACTGAAGTGACTTAGCACACAACCATTCATTTCAGAATGTAAAGAACTATGTACAGAGAATCTGTGTTGTATGAGGATATTATCTATAGATCTGGGGTTCAGAGGGTTTCAGTTTCTCCTTTTAATAATTGTACTTGGTTGATCTCATTAATGGTCTTCTGGTATCTGCATGTTTGTTTATGTAATTTTATAATCTCTGATTACAAGCTAAACCATGTAACTTGCTTTGACAAAGGAAGCGATGGTATCAAGACTGACACAAGAAATTCTTGACAAAGTGCTTATGTATTTCATTTCTTTCTTGCTTCTCTGCCATTGTATTAATCAATAATAACAGAATTCTTCCAAATCCAACGAGATAGATGGGAGGTGAGACATTTACACAGAACAGTTTCACAGAGAAGACCAACTTGTCCCAGCTGAGTCATTCTGAACCAGATACATGAGTGAGCCCAGCCAAGAGTAGCAGACATGTCTGCTCAATCTGCCACTGAGCATAGACACAAGAGACCAGGGGAACCACCGAGCCACCTCATTGACTTGGGCGGCATAGTAAATGCTCATTATTCTTAGACTCTGAGTTTTAGAGCAGTTTGTTACACAGAAATAGACAGTGAAACACTAACTATGAGGATGTAAGCAAAGTAATATGACATCACACACACACACACACACACACACACACAGACGTGTGCATGCTCATCTCTTTAATTGTTTTGAGTACTAAGATAATATACCCAAAACTGAGGTATCTAAAACACAGAAGTCACTCTATCTGTTATCCTGCAGTTTCATATTCATATGGGCTTCTCTAATCCCTCTTCTATTCAAAAGAGTTTTCTGTTTGCTACTTGATAAAGTTCAAATTTACTGATGAGCTATTCAAAAGATTCTATCCCATATATATTTCTCTATTTCCTCTATTTCTATTGTTGTTAACTCTACTCAGAGAATATTGTTTATTAGAAGAGAGATGGTAAGGCTGAAAGCATTTTCATTTGAACACATGTGGCATGACTTTTCAAGCATGGTACTGAATGCTCTATATCCATGATCTCATTTAATTCATTCCACTGGATAAGTATGACCATGTCACTTTGTTAGTAAGTATACTGAGACTTGGAGAAATTAAGGAGCCAGTAATTAGTGGCTAAATGGGGGGTTGAGCACATAAGGGTGGGGCATTAAAACAGACGCTTTCAGAAATATTCCCAAAAGTCCTAAAATTTATGTGGACTGGACCAAGTTAAAACACCAAGGAGATTGTAGATATAATCTCAGTCAGAACTCTGTGGACAATGAAAGTGAAGTGAGCATTAAGTGAAGAGTTCTCAAAATTTTAGAACTTACTTCTTGGAGATACTGTCCCAAGGGATTGGATGGGGGAATATATATAATGGATATTGAGCCAAAAGTTAAAACATTAGTATATATTCTGGGAGAATGTGTTCCTTGAGAAGAATGTAAAATAAGTGGATAAGGACTTGTGTCTCTTGGCTTGGTGTTCAGGATCCAAAAGGGAGTGTTTTAGTAGACAGGTTTATAATGTGACAGTAAATTAGTCAAGTGGGCCTTAGGAAGCATCACTATGAACAAAGCTAGTGGAGGTGATGGAACTCCAGTTAAACTAATTCAAATCCTAAAAGATGATGCTGTGAAAGTGCTTCATTCAATATTCGAGCAAATTTGGAAAACTCAGCAGTGACCACAGGTATGGAAAAGGTCAGTTTTCATTCCAATCCCAAAGAAAGGCAATACCAAAGAATGTTCAATCTATGACAAAGTTGCACACATCTCACACTCTAGCAAAGTAATGCTCAAAATTCTCCATGCCAGGCTTCAACAATACGTGAACTGTGAACTTCCAGATGTTCAAGCTGGATTTAGAAAAGGCAGAGGAACCAGAGATCAAATTGCCAAACATCCGCTGGATCATCAAAAAGCAAGAGAGTTCCAGAAAAACATCTATTTCTGTTTTATTGACTATGCCAAAGCCTTTGACTGTGTGGATGACAACAAACTGTGGAAAAGTCTTCAAGAGATGGGAATACCAGACCACCTGACCTGCCTCCTGAGAAATCTGTATGCAAGTCATGAAGCAACAGTTATAACTGGACACGGAACAACAGACTGGTTTCAAGTCAGGAAAGGAGTATATCAAGGATGTATATTGTCACCCTGCTTATTTAACTTATATGCAGAGTACGTCATGAGAAATGCTGGCTGGAAGAAGCACAAGCTGTAATCAAGATTGCTGGGAGAAATATCAATAACCTCAGATATACAGATGACACCACCGTTATGGCAGAAAGTGAAGAGGAACTAAAAAGCCTCTTGGTGACAGTGAAAGAGGAGAGTGAAAATGTTGACTGAAAACTCAACATTCAAAAAACTAAGATCATGGCATTTGGTCCCATCACTCTGTGGCAAATAGATGGGGAAACAATGGAAATAGTGATAGACTTTATTTTTTTGAGCTCCAACATCACTGCTGATGGTAATTGTGGCTATGAAATTAAAAGATGCTTGCTCTTTGGAAGAAAAGCTATGAAATATCTAAATCTCATTTTAAAAAGCAGAGATTACTTTGCCAACAAAGTCCCTCTAGTCAAAGCTATGGTTTTCCAGTAGTTATCTATGGATGTGAGAGTTGACTATAAAGAAAGCTGAGTGCTGACGAGTTGGTGATTTTGAAAAGTGGTGTTAGAGAAGACTCTTGAGAATCCTTGGAGAGCAAGGAGATGATGCAACCAGTGCCTCCTAAAGAAAATCAATCCTGAATATTCTTTGGAAGGAATGATGCTAAAGCTGAAACTCCAATACTTTGGCCACCAGATGTAAAGAACTGACTCATTCGTTGGAAAAGACCCTGATGCTGGGAAAGATTGAAGGCAGGAGGAGAAGGGGACGACAGAGGATGAGATGGTTGGATGGCATCACCCAGTCAATGGACGTGATTTCATAGGCTCCAGGAGTTGGTGATGGACATGGAAGCTTGGAGTGCTGCAGTCCATGGGGTCACCAAGAGTTGGACACAACTGAGCGACTGAACTGAACTAATTTGTGTGTATGTATATGTGTGTGACTGTGTGTAATTTTAACACATGTAGCTTTGTGGAATCATCACCATTATCTACATGCTTACCTGTCAAATTACTACAGTATCCACTCAGATATCCTCTATAGCCTCACCTACCCTGACAGTCACTTTGTTTTTCATATCTGCAGGTTTGTTATTTCATGCATTATTTCTATAAGACATCCTACAGTTTGAGTTATCTTCAGTTTTTTTTTCATTCAGCACAACTTCCATGAGGTCCACCCATATCATATGTATATAAATAATTTGTTTATATTTATTAATAGGGATAATCCATGCTGCTGCTGCTGCTAAGTCACTTCAGTCGTGTCCGACTCTGTGCGACCCCAGAGACGGCAGCCCACGAGGCTCCCCCGTCCCTGGGATTCCCCAGGCAAGAATACTGGAGTGGGTTGCCATTTCCTTCTCCAATGCCTGAAAGTGAGAAGTCAAAGTGAACTCGCTCAGTTGTGTCCGACTCAGTGACCCCATGGACTGCAGCCTACCAGGCTCCTCCGTCCATGGAATTTTCCAGGCAAGAGTACTGGAGTCAGGTGCCACTGCCTTCTCCTAATCCATGCTATGGATATACAAATTTATTTATCCATGCAGGACATTTAGGTGGTTTCCAATTAACTCTATTTACAAATACACCTGATGTAAGCATTTGTTTATAAATATCTGCCTGGAAATAATTTTTAATTCCTTTAGGATATATGCCCAAGAGGCAATTGCTGGGTTGTATGTAAATTTCATCTTTACATTGAGAAGGAACTGTTGAGCTATTTTCCAGAACAGTTGTACTATATTACATCCTTAACATTAATGTATGAGAGATCCAGTTTCTTGGGTATCTTCACAAGCACATAGTAATCATTTTTATTTTATTTTATTTTATTTTATTCTGATGGGTATGTAATATCTCTCATGGGTTTTGTTTTGTTTTGTTTTGTTTTGTTTTTGAAATGTTATTTTAGCTTTTATTTTTTTTTATTTTATTTTATTTTTAAACTTTACAAAATTGTATTAGTTTTGCCAAATATCAAAATGAATCCACCACAGGTATCTAACTAATAATGATGTTAAACATCTTTTCATTTACTTTTATGACATTTATATAATGTACTTCTTCAGTGAATTGTCTGCATTTCTTTGCCCATTTTCTTTTGAATCCCTTGGGTTTTATTGCTGAGTTTTGAGTCTTTTATCACATGAATAATTGGCAAATATTTCTCAAGCTGTAGTTCACATTTTTATACTCAACAGAATACTTCACAGAGGAAAAGTTTTTAATTTTCATAAAGTTCAATTTATCAATTTTTCTTTTTAAGTATAATACAAATGGTTCATGTCTAATAGTTTTCATAGTTTTATTCTAGAAGTTTTACAGTTTTATATTTCACATTTAAAATTGATGATCCATTTTGAGTTAATTTTAATGTAAAGTGTGAAGCCAAGATTCACTTTTATGCTTATGAATATCCAACCACTGTTGAATATTTATTGAAAGGCTGTTTCTCTTCAATTGATTTCCTTTAGCTCCTTTGTTGAAAATTAATAGGGCATATTTGTGTTGATCTGTTTCTGGGTTTTCTGTTGATCCCTGAATATCCCTTTGCTAATACCACAACACCTCGATCACTGCAATTGTATACCAAGTCTTAATGTGAGAAAGAGTGATTTCTCCATGTTTATGCTTTTGAAACTTGTTCTAGCTATTCTAGAGTATTTCCCTTTCTTATAACTTTTAGAACATGTTTGTCTACAAGAAACACCTTGCTGAAATTTCAATATTAATTTTATTAAACCTACATTTCAGTTTAGGAAGCATTGACTTCTTTACTATGTCAAGCCATCCACTCCTGGAACACTGCATTTCATGAAACATTTAGGTCTTCCTTGATTTTTTTCATTAGCAATTTGTAATTTTTATCAGATAGATCTGTGCATGTTTCATCATATTTATACTTCTAGTTCATTTTTTAAGCAAGTATTGAATTTCTAAATAGGTTTCCACTTGTTCATTCCATTTGTTCATCAGTGTATAGAAATGCAATTGATTTTTTGTGTTTATCATTTTAAACTTTTTTTTAATTTTGTATTGGAGTATAATTGATTAATAATGTCATTTTAGTTTCAGGTATACAGCAAAGTGATTCAATTATGCATATACATATATCTATTCTTTTTGTAATTCTTTCCCCATTTAGTTTGTTACATAATATTGAGATTTCCCTGTGCTATACAGTAGATCTTTGTTGGTTATCCATATGAAAAATAGTAGTGGATACATGTCATCTCAAACTCCCTGACGACCCCTCCTCCCCTACACTTCTCCTTGAAAACCATAAGTTCATATATATCCACAGAAAAACATTATCTAAGAGAATATATGCACCCTAATTCCATCGCAGTCTGCTTTACAATAGCCAAGACATGGAAGCAACTTACATGTCCATCAGCAGAGGAATGAATAAAGAAGATGTGATGCATACATGCAATAGAATATTACCCATCCTTTAAAAAATAAAATAATGTCATTTGTAGCAACACTGAAGGACCTAGTGATTGTTATACTGAGTGAATGGAGTCAGACAGAGAATGAGAAATAGTGTATGATATCACTTATATGTGGTATCCTAAAAAAAATGTTTAAAAAATTTATTTACAAAACAGAAACAAATTCAGATGTTGTATGATTATCTTATGCCTTATGACCTAATTTAACTCAGTTATTGGTTCTGCAAGTCATTTGTCCCTAATTTTTTACTTTCTTCATTCTTTTGTATCATCTCATTGCTTATTGTATAATTTCCATGGTATTAGGGCTTCCCTTGTGGCTCAGCTGGTGAAGAATCCTCTAGCAATGCAGGAGACCTGGGTTCAATCCCTGGGTTGGGAAGATCCTCTGGAGAAGAGAAGGCTACCCACTCTAGTATTCCAACCTAGAGAATTCCATGGACTCTATAGTCCATGGGGTCGCAAAGAGTCAAACATAACCGAGCTACTTTCACTTTCACTTTTGTTGGATTTAGAGAGATGCAAACAAGACTGCTTGTCAGAAAAAGTAAGTCTTTTCCACTTTGTTTTGGAACTGATCAAGAATATTTTTTGCCTTTTGTAAATATTTTTAGCTGTGGTCTGGTATGGGGAAGTGGTTGATATTCCCATTTAGTTGCTGGACTCAGTATGAACCATATCTCAAGAAAGAGAAAGAAATAAGCTACCTATCCATTGCTGTTTAGTCCTTAAGTCACATCTGACTCTTTGAGATCTCATGGACTGTAGCCTACCAGTCTCCTCTGACCATGAAATTCCCAGGCAGAATACTGGAGTGGGTAGCCATTTCCTTCTCCGGGGGATGAGAAGGAAACTACATCTCCTGCATTGGCAGGTGGGTTCTTTACCACTGAGCCACCAGGGAAGCTACTACCTATACATAGCAACTACGAAAATCTTTCCCCATACCTATTTTGCAACATCTTGAATTAATTATTTTCCCCTTGAACTGATGTGTCAGTCTTTAAAGTTACCCTTCCTTGTAGTAAAAGACACCTACAATTTTTAGTCATTAACATTGGGTAAAGATAGATTAGTTGGCCACTATAGTCACTGTCAGCTAGAGACTGCGAGGTTTAAAGATTTTCTCAAACAATAAATGGAAGAATTCTTAGCAGATGTTTTCTGAAAGAAAAAAAGTTAAATAAGCTTTTCAAAAAGAAAAAATTATGTAGAACAGAAACTTGAATCTACATAAAGTAAGGAAGAGCATCAGAGAAGGAATAAATGAAGATAAAATAAATATTCATTGTTTTTTAATCTTTGGGGCTTCCCTGGTGGCTCAGATGGTAAAGTGTCTGCCTGCAATGCAGGAGACCCGCTTCGATTCCTGGGTCGGGAAGATCCCTTGAAGAAGGAAATGGCAATCCACTCCAGCACTCTTGCCTGGAAAATCCCATGGACAGAGGAGCCTGATAGGCTACAGTCCATGGGGTCACAAAGAGTCGGACATGACTGAGCGACTTCACTTTCACTTTTTAATCTTAACTGATCTAAAAGATAACTGATTGATTAAAGCAAGAATAGTGATAACATACTGGATAATTTAGCACATGAATAAGTAAAATGAATCACAGCAATGTCCCAGGGGATGGAAGGGGAAAATTGTAACTATAAGACAACTATACTACACATTTAATGGTATAGTCTTTTACTATTTGAAGGCTTTCTGAGGTTAGTTAAGAATTTACAGAGTAAACTCCAAGAAAATTGTTATTTTTAAAGTATAAATGACATTTGCCAGGAGACAAAGTGAAGTCATATAAAATGCCCAAAACAGAAGAAGGCAGAAAAGGAGGGGAAAAGAAACAAAGAGCAAATGTAGTGAATAGAAAATAGTTACAAGAAGGGAGACATTGATCTAGCTACATCATTAGTCACTTAAACTGTAAATGATATAAATATACCAATTGAAACATAGAGAAATTCAGAGTGGATTAAAAAAATAAACCCAACTATATGTTAGTATAAGAATCCAATTTTAAATCCAGAGATTCAGGTTAAAAATAACATTTGCCTTGCTAACATTTAATCAAGAAAGAGCTGTAGTAGCTCTATTGTTTAGACAAAGCAGACTTCAGAACAAGGAAAATTATCAGGATTAAAGAGGGACATTGCTTAATTACAAAGAACCAGTTTTCTAAGAAAAACAAAACAGTGATCCTAAATGTGTATGTATTTAACAAAAGAACATAAAAATATGTGAAAAATTACTAACAGAAGTGAAAGGAAAATCAGACAAATCCTCTGTTTTAGCTGGTTGTTTCAACATGTCTCTCATTAATACACACAAAAGCAGACAAAAATAAGAAAAAAAAAAAAACTGTAAGGATATAGATGAGCAACACTAACTGACACAATCTAATTGACCCTTATAGACTAGGTCATATATCAACAGCAAAATGCACATTTTTGTCAAGCTAACATGGAAAGTTCAACAAGGTAGACCATGCATGCTAAGTCACTTCAGTCATGTCTGACTCTTTGTGATCCTATGGACTGTAGCTCACCAAGTTCCTCTGTCCATGGGATTTTCCAGTCAAAAATACTGGAGTGGGCTGCCATGCCCCTCTCCAGGGGATCTTCCTTAGCCAGGGATAGTACCCACATCTCCTGCATTGGCAGGCAGGTTCTTTACTACTAGTGCCACCCTGGAAAGCCCCAACATAGACCACATGCTGGATCACAAAAAACGCCCAAATTTAAAATAATAGAAATTGTTTCCAGAGAATTTTAGGTTCTTTCCTTGTCATGAGAGAATTTGGAGATGAAGTAATAGGTAAGAACTTGCTTTATTTAGAGAGAAATAGACTCCACAGACAGAGCAGGGGCCATCTCAGAAAGTGAGAGGCTCTGGAATATGGCATGAATAGTTTTCCTGGGTTGGGTAATTTCATAGGATAATTTAAGTGGGAGGATTATGTCAATTATTTGGGGGATTTCCAGGAATTGGGCCACACCCACTATTTGACCTATTATGGTCAGTCTCAAAACAATCATGGGTCCTTCTGGATATGTCATTTAGCTAATGTATTATAATGAATGTATAATGAGGGTCAAGGTCTACTGGAAATCAACTCTTTCACCATCTTAGATATGTGCATGAGAAGTCACTTCAGTTGTGTCTGATTCTTTGTGACCCCATGGACTACAGACCTCCAGGGTCCTCTGTCTATGGGATTCTCCAGGCAAGAATACTGGAGTGGGTTACCATGCCCTCCTATAGGGGTCTTCATAACCCAGGGATCGAACCCACGTCTGTTACATCTCCTGCATTGGCAGGCAAGTTCTTTATCATCAATGCTACCTGGGAAACTCATCTTAGACCTAGCTACTTCTAACCATGCTTTGTCACTATGCCACCATAGTCCTATGGCTATACCACTCTTTTAAAGGTGCCCTGCTCAATTTCCTCCTGTTTCAAAACCATACAGAGTATATCCTTAGATGACAATGAAAATAAATTAGAAGTCAATAGCAAAAAGAAAGCTGGAAACTACCCTAATACTTGGAGATTAAATAACACACATTTGAGAGAAATTTTAAAATATTTTAAACAAAACAAAAATGCAACTCATCAGAATGGGAGGAAGGGCAGCTAGAACAATATTGAAAGGAATATTTATGCCATTAAGTTCATTATATTAGTGTAAGTGAGAAAAACTTGCCACTTTAAAATGTCTCTATGACATGTGGATTATTTTGAGCTGAAACAGACAAGGCCCAAAAGACTCAGGAAGAAACTTTTTGACCTTCCTCCTGTTTAAAGAATGTATTAGAGGGCCTGTACCAGGAAGAGAGCTATTACCATAGGTAACCAGAGGATAAGCTAGATTTATAAACAGAAAGGAATCTAGCAAAGTCTGTTTGTTAAAATTCTTCTCTGTGTCTAATTGTCTCTGATGGCCCTGCAGAGGTTTGTTTATCAAGCATTTGTTTTTCCATCTCCATGTGAATTACCTTCCTCCCCTTCAGAAGTCACAAACCCCTGCACCAAACATCCTCTTTGTCTTCACTTGAAGATGGCATTTAAGGCAAAGCTTTCAATCATTTTGGTGAGTTACTCACTTATTTTGAATTTCTTCCAAGAATACATATTATATAAATATTATTTATGCCAATTTAGTTCTTAGACCAGCCAGAAGTACCTGGAAGGGTAGCTGAAATTTTCTTTCTCTCTGACATTAGAAAATAAAAAACCTAATATCAATTACCTGAGCTTCTACTTCAAGATATTAAGGAAACAATAAGGAAATTAAATTTCAACATTCAGAAGAAAGAAAATAATTAAAACTAGAAGAAAAATGAATGAAATTGGAAATAAAGCAACAATAACAAATAGAAAAGCAACAAAACCAACCCCTAGGTTTTTTTAAAAAAAGAACAATAACATTGAAAATTCTCTTGCTTATCTAATCAAGAGAAAAAGAGATAAGACATAAGTTACTAGTATCAGGAATGAAAGAGGATTCAATCATCACTGATTCCATGGGCACTAAATGGATAAAAAGGGAATACTATGAAGAATACTTGGAAGAAAAGTTATGACCAACCTAGATAGCATATTCAAAAGCAGAGACATTACTTTGCCAACAAAGGTCCGTCTAGTCAAGGCTACGGTTTTTCCAGTAGTCATGTATGGATGCAAGAGTTGGACTGTGAAGAAAGCTGAGCACTGAAGAATTGATACTTCTGAACTGTGGTGTTGGAGAAGACTCTTGAGAGTCCCTTGTACTGCAAGGAGATCCAACCAGTCCATTCTGAAGGAGATCAGTCCTGGGTGTTCTTTGGAAGGAATGATGCTAAAGCTGAAACTTCAGTACTTTGGCCACCTCATGCAAAGAATTGACTCATTGGAAAAGACCCTGATTCTGGGAGGGATTGGGGGCAGGAGGAGAAGGGGACGACAGAGGATGATATGGCATCACTGACTCGATGGACGTGAGTCTGAGTGAACTCTGGGAGTTAGTGATGGACAGGGAGGCCTGGCGTGCTGCAATTCATGGGGTTGCAAAGAGTCGGACACAATTGAGTGACTAAACTGAACTGAACTGATGAACAATTTTGGGATTCTCAGGGGGCTCATTGGTAAAGAATCCACCTGCCAATGCAGGAGATATGAACTTGATCCCTGGGTCAGGAATATCTCCTGGAGAAGGAAATGGCAACCCACTCCAATATTCTTGCCCAGGAAATCCCATAGACAGAAGAGCCTGGCAGGCTACAGTACATGGGGGTCACAAAAAAGTCAGACACAACAGCAATTAATAAAACAACAGCATGAACAGTTTCATGGTCACAAATTTGAAAACTTATTTTTTTGAATGTCGAGTTTTAAACTAGCTTTTCCACTCCCCTCTTTCACCGTCATCAAGGGGCTCTTTAGCTCCTTTTCATTTTCTGCCATTAGGATGGTATTATCTGCATATCTGAGGTTGCTGATATTGCTTATAGCCATCTTGATTCCAGCTTGAATTTCATCCAGCCTGGCATTTCACATGATGTACTTTCACCGACTCGATGGACATGAGTTTGAGCAAGCTCCAAGAGTTGGTGACGGACAGGGAAACCTGGCATGCTGCAGTCCATGGGGTCACAAAGAGTCAGACATGACTGAGTGACTGAACTGCTGGCATTTTTGGATTGTGCCCAAGTACTTCACTTTGGACTCTTTGTTGACTATGAGGGCTACTCCATTTCTTCTAAGAGATTGTTGCCCACAGTAGTAAATACAATGGTCATCTGAATTAAATTCACCCATTCCCATCCATTTTAGTTCACCGATTCCTAAAATGCAAACGTTCATTCTTGCCACATCCAATTTACCTTGATTCTCAGACCTAACATTCAGGGTTCCTATGCAGTATTGTTCTTTATATCATCAGATTGTACTTTTGCCACCAGACACATCCACAATAGATTTTCATTTCTGCTTTAGTCCAGCCTCTTCATTCTTTCTGGCAATATTTCTCTGCTCTTTCTCAATAGCATATTGGAGCATTTTTATACTGTTCATGGGGTTCTCAAGGCAAGAATACTGAATAGGTTTGCCATTTCTTCTCCATTCTATTTCTTCTGACCTTTTGTCAGAACTCTCCATCATGACTCATCTGCCTTGGGTGGCCCTGCATGGCATGGTTCATAGTTTCATTGAATTACACAAGACTGTGATCCATGCGATTATTTTGGTTAGTTTTCTGTGATGGTAGTTTTTGTTCTGGAGATAATGCAATTATATTCCTTGGTTCTTATAAGAGGCTTGTGCCAGCTTCTTGATGGGAGGGGCTGGCTGTGGAGTAGACTGCATCCTGCTCTGGTGAGCAGGGCTATGCTTGGTAAATCTTTAATCCAGTTTTCTGTTGTTGGGTGCAGCTGTACTGACTCTTTGTTAGTTGACTGGCCTGTGGCTGCCCAGTCCTGGAGTATGCAGATTCTATAGTAGGGTGAAAGGTGACCTCTGAAAGGAGTTATGCCATCATGGACCTCTCATTACTGCTGCTGCCAAAGCTCCTGACCCTTAAGCAGGCCACTGTTGACCCATGCATCTACAGAAGACCATCAAACACTCACAGGCAAGTCTGGCTCAGTCTTTTGTGAGTCACCCTCCTTTCCCCTGTGTCCTGGTGTGCATAAAGTTTTGTTTGTGCCTTCCTAGTGTTTCTGTTTCACCTGGTCTTGTAGAAGTTCTGTAATCAAATCCTGCTGACCTTCAAAGTCAAATTACCTGTGGATTCCCAGTCTTTTTGCTGGATTCCCAAGTTGAGAAGTCAAATGTGGCACCTAGAACCTTACAACAGTGCAAGAGCTTCTTCAGTATAACTGTTCTCCAGTTTGCAGATTGCCCACTTGGCAGCTCTATGGTAGGGATAATGGTGACCTCCTCCAAGAGGACTTATACCAATATGCTGCACCTCCCTGGACTGTTGGTACCAGTGTCCCTGTCCCCATGGCAGGCCCATGCTTACTGATGCCTCTGCAGGAGACCCTCAAACAGTCATAGGCAGATATGGCTCAGTCTCTTGTAGGAGTCACTGCTCCGTTCCCCTGGTTCCTGGTGTGCTCAAGATTTTGTTTGTGTCCTCCAGGAGTCTCTGGTGGGTATAGGATTTTATTTTAACATGATTGCCACCCTCTCTACAGTCTTGTGGCTTTTCCTTTGTCCTTGAATGTAGGTTATCTTTTTTTAGTGGGTTCCAACATCCTCCTGTAGATGATTGTTCAGCAGCTAGTTGCAATTTTGATGTCCTCACAGAAGAAAAGTGCACTCTCTTAGAAGACAGCACCTTTCATCTGGCTATTCCTGAATTATGTTCTTTTATTAGCAAGCTATTGATCTATAAGTAAAATGTTTCTCTGTGTTCTGTGAGCAGCTCTTTTGCAGAGAAGAAGCCAGTTCTGGCTCCATGTTGGAAACTGTTTTTTGGGGGGTTTTTTTTCCCTTGCTTTTCATTGCTTTTGTATTATAATTATACACTCTGCACCCAACCCCTCTGCCTGACTGTAAACTAAAGTTCCTTTGTTCAGCTCATAGATAATCTGGCCCTGCCTACCTGTGAAAGGGGCTTCCCTGGTAGCTCAGCTGGTAAAGAATCCGCCTGCAATGCAGGAGACCTGAGTTCAATCCCTGGATTGGGAAGATTCCCTGGAAGAGGGCATGGCAACCTACTCCAGTATTCTTGCCTGGAAAATTCCCAGGGACAGAAGAGACTGACAGGCTACAATCCATGAGGTTGCAAAGTCAGACACGACTGAGCAACTAAGCACAGACCTGTTAATGACTGTAAGAAAGAAGAGATTAACACACCTCTTCCAAAGGTTTACCCTTCACAGAGATGTTTCATAAGACTGAAAACCTTTTCACTTTACTTCCCCACTGCCTCTCCCTCTCTATTTTGCCTTTGACTTTAGTTTCTCATTGCCCCTCTCTCTGGCCCTGTAAAAGAACTTGGCTTCCAGACTCTAACAAGATGGTTATTTTAAGATGTTAGTCTGCCATCTTCTCTGTCAACTGGCTTTCCAAATAAAGTTGTATCCATTGCCTCTACACCTCATCTCCTGGATTTATTGGCCTATCATGTGTTGAGCAGAACACACTTGGACTCAGTAACAGCTCTAACACTTTAGAGGGACAATCTTGTAGGACTGAGTCCTTAACACATGGGAACTGAGGTTCTCCACAGGTAGATAGTATCAGAATTAGTTGATTGCAGGATACCCAGTTGAAGTCCAGAACATCTTGATGGTGATGGAGCAACTCCACATCTGAAATTGGGAGAAGAGTCATTTTATCATGTGTGCTAGAGTTGACATAAATGATTGACAGACTGTGAGAGGATTTCTTACTTTGGGAGTAGAAGATTGCAAATAAGCAAGAGGCTAGAATTGAAATCATTTTCCTCAAATTTGGACTCAAACCTATTCAAAGCCAAGTTTGGGACTCTAACCCATGTGACTGTGACATGAACACAGCCAAAACCTAGTTTAATACTCTAACCCACATAACTGGGACTCGAACCCAGCCAAAACCCATGATACTTGGTTTTAGGACCTAATGAAGCTCGGTTTCTTAATGTCTCATCACAGAAAGAATTCAATAAGAGACAAAGAGATAGGTAAGAAGTGGATTTATTTAGAGAAAAACACATTTCACAGACAGAGTGTGAACCATTGCAGATGGAAAATCTGGCAGCCTCAAAATATGCCATGGTTAGCTTTTATGGGCTGGATAATTTTATAGGCTAGTGAGTGGGATGATTAATCCAAATGTTTAGGGGAAGGGGTAGAGATGGTCTTTTGATATTGCCTTGGAACTGTCATGGTGACTCTGGAGTGTCATTTAGCCGGCTGACTGAGGGTCAAGTTCTAGTCAAAGTTGACTTGTCTCCCATCTTTTACCCATTTGATTCTAATTAGCTTATGCTGTATACTTGAGCTGTGTCATTCTTTCAGAAGCTTTTGGTCCGCCCTTTCCCTCTTGTTTCAGGATGATCAGTGTGATACTATATTGTATTTGAATGTGTCAGTATCAGTTCACATTTCACTTGATATAGGTACAAGTAGACTCATACTAAAACATCTTTAGATATGTATGCATACAATGGATAGTATATGCACACATTTTCACTTGAGTTACTCAGATTGTTCCAGCTTTGGCCACTTGGAGTTCTTTCTTAGTCTGATTCTACAAGCTGCTCCAGGCCAGTTGTGAAATCCATCATTTCTCCAGAGAGTTCTGATTTCTTTGATAGAAGATCTACAGTGAAGATGCAAATACTAGTTGTATTCACACTAATGGGGTATGTATGGTTGGCACTAGGCCCTCTCAGCTTGTAGAATCAGACTAAGAAAGTAAGCAGAAAAAGGGAAAAAAAAAAAAAAAAGAAAAAAAAAAAAAATACAAGCTCATATTAGTGAAGAAAGTCAATGGGACACAGGACTCAACTGAAAGAACTCCAAGTGGCCAAAGCTGGAACAATCTGAGTAACTCAATAAATAAAGTAGTATATTATTTTAGACCAAAGTGAAAAATAAACAAACACCAGTCCATACTCATTTAACCACATTACTGAATAAACATAAAGCAGGAGAGTCTAATCTCCTGTGCAGAAGAAATCCCCAAACAATGTATGTAACGCTCCCCTCTCAATTATGTGGAGTGTCACTGTCCCCTTAAATGTGGGTTGTGCAGAGTGACTTTCTATCAGAGAGTTCAGTACAGAAAGGGGTGTGGAGAAGAGTAATTTTACAGTAAAGAAAGCTAATGAACAATCCCTCAGCCCTGTGATCAAGTTTAACATCAATAGTGATAAATCAAGCTCTTAGGATAGACAGTTGGAATATGATATGCCTCTGTGGTCTTCCTTTCCAAAACTCATAACTTCAGTCTGATTGTGAGAACAACATCAGATAAATTTCCATAGAGAGCGTGCTCTAAAACACCCTCTCAGCACTCCTCACAAATGTGCTAAAACTTCAATTAATGTGCCTGATGTAACAGACATAGATAAAATTCAAGAAGTCAGAAAAACAAAAAGGAAAGGAAACACAACGGCACAGAAAAAGAACAGAAATTAAAGCCAAAAATTAAGAAAAATGTAAAATGTGGGGACACCATGGGAGAAGAGGGAGAAAGCTAGTTTAATAGTCAATTCACTATTTTATTCAACAGGTAAATAGTGTGGGACCACTCTGTGCTAGACAGTACTCTAGCACTGGGAAAACAGCACAGAAATCAGACAAACCACCACATCCCCAAAATGTCAGTGCACTGGGTAGGAAGACAGACCATTAACATCAGTGCGTAATATGGTGGATCAGTTGATGGCAAGTTCCATGGAGAAGGAATAAGCATGGGAGAAGAGAGGTGATACAGTTTTACAAAAGTTTTCAGGGAAGATCTCACTGGAAATTAATATTTGAACAAGGAAAGACAGGCAGGAGGATGAGCAGGGGCAAAATCTTGGGGTCTGAATGTGTTTGCTATCTTTGAGGAACAGTATGGACTCCGATATGCAGAGTACATCATGAGAAATGCTGGGCTGGAAGAAGCCCAAGCTGGAATCAAGATTGCTGGGAGAAATGTCAATAACCTCAGATATGCAGATGACATCACCCTTATGGAAGAAAGTGAAGAGGAACTGAAAAGCCTCTTGATGAAGGTGAAAGAGGAGAGTGAAAAAGTTGGCTTAAAACTCAACATTCAGAAAACGAAGATCATGGCATCGGGTCCCATCACTTCATGGGAAATAGATGGGGAAACAGTGGGAACAGTGTCAGACTTTGTTTTTTTGGGCTCCAAAATCACTGCAGATGGTGACTGCAGCCATGAAATTAAAAGACGCTTACTCCTTGGAAGGAAAGTTATGACCAACCTAGATAGCACATTGAAAAGCAGAGACA
The DNA here is from genome assembly GCF_029407905.1 of Bubalus kerabau. Classification (NCBI taxonomy): domain Eukaryota; kingdom Metazoa; phylum Chordata; class Mammalia; order Artiodactyla; family Bovidae; genus Bubalus; species Bubalus kerabau. Next base: position 56,310,489 of record NC_073626.1, on the reverse strand, counting down.
TTACTTTGTCAACAAATGTCCATCTAGTCAAGGCTGTGGTTTTTCCAGTGGTCATGTAAGGATGTGAGAGTTGGACTGTGAAGAAAGCTGAGAGCCGAAGAATTGATGGTTTTGAACTGTGGTGTTGGAGAAGACTCTTTAGAGTCCTTTGGACTGCAAGGAGATCCAACCAGTCCATTCTGAAGGAGATTAGCCCTGGGATTTCTTTGGAAGGAATGATGCTAAAGCTGAAACTCCAGTACTTTGGCCACCTCATGCGAAGAGTTGACTCATTGGAAAAGACTCTGATGCTGGGAGGGATTGGGGGCAGGAAGAGAAGGGGACGACAGAGGATGAGATGGCTGGATGGCATCATTGACTCAATGGACGTGAGTCTGAGTGAACTCCAGGAGTTGGTGATGGACAGGGAGGCCTGGCGTGCTGTGATTCACAGGGTCGCAAAGAGTCGGACATGACTGAGCAACTGAACTGAACTGAACTGATGGACTCCTGAAAGACAATGCAGTCTGAACAGCCACAAGTACCACTGTGACTGCTGTGGAGTATGTGAGGGGCGCCTGCCTGTGTAAAGTGAGTTTAGCTTTAAACGAGAGCACTGGGAGGCATCACAGATGACAAACATGTAGCATTCTCTCCATCCCAGCGTTCATTGCAGACAGTGGTGATTAATCACATTCCACTTTCCAGGTGTGGCGTAAGCCCTGTTGACATCAAGTACTGCAATCCACTGTCACCTGCCGATCAGAGGTGATGGAGTTCTCTTCTAAAAGATGATGGCTTTCCTGAATCAACCCAGTAGCTAACTGTCATCCAGAGGTGTCTTGGAAAAACAGGAACTCCGGAATTGGGACTGAATTAGAATATGGTGAAGGAAGAAATTTGGCATCATATGTAATAGCCAAAGTGGCAGTGTGGGAGGTCACCAAGCACACCCAGGTAAACATCTCTCAGTGTGGACTCAGGACACTGGAGGTTCAAAGAGGCACAAAGTCAATGATCTCCATTCCAAAATTCCTGTAAACTCTAGGCCTAGAACAACCTCTCTGGCCTCTCATTTTGCTTGATCTTACTTTTGTTCTTGACCAACACTGCATTTTCATCCTTCTTGCATTTTCTTTAATTTAGTAAGTAACCACAGTCTTCTGTTGAAAACAAAGCCTTTGACTGTGTGGATCACAACAAATTGTGGAAAATTCTTAAAGAAACAGGAATACCAAACCACTTAACCTGTCTCCTGAAAAGCTTGTACGCAGGTGAAGAAGCAACAGTTACAACTGGAAATGGAAAAACAGACTGGTTCCAAATTGGGAAAGGAGTACATCAAGGCTGTATATTGTCACCCTGCCTATTTAACTTATATACAGAGTACATCATGAGAAATGCTGGGCTGGAGGAAGCACAAGCTGGAATCAAGATTGCTGGGAGAAATATCAATAACCTCAGAGATGCAGATGACACCACCCTTATGGCAGAAAGCTAAGAGGAAATAAAGAACCTCTTGATGAAAGTGAAAGAGGAGAATGAAAAAGCTGGCTTAAACCTCAACATTCAAAAATGAAGATCATGGCATTCAGTCCCATCACTTCATGGCAAATAGATGGGGAAACAGTAACAGACTATTTTCTTGGGCTCCAAAATCACTGCAAATGTTAACTGCAGCCACAAAATTAAAAGATATTTGCTCCTTGGAAGAAAAGCAATGATCAGCCTAGACAGCATATTAAAACTCAGAGACATTGTTTTGTCAAGAAAGGTCCATATCGTCAAAGCTATGGCTTTTCCAGCAGTAATGTATAGATGTGAGAGTTGGACTATAAAGAAAGCTGAATGCCAAAGAACTGATGCTTTTGAACTGTGGTGTTCAAGAAGACTCTTGAGAGTCTTTGGACTCTCAAGGACTGCAAGGACATCAAACCAGTCAATCCTAAAGGAATCAGTCCTGAATATTAATTGGAAAGACTGATTCTGAAAGTGAAGCTCCAATACTTTGGTCACCTGATATGAAGAACGGACTCATCGGAAAAGACCCTGATGCTGGGAAAGATTGAAGGCAGGAGGAGAAGAGGACCACAGAGGATGAGATGGTTGGATGGCATCACTGACTTGATGGACACAAGTTTGACCATGCTCCAGATGGTGAAGAACAGGGAAGCCTGGCGTGCTACAGTCCATTGGGTCACAGAGAGTTGGACATGACTGAGCAACTGAAATGAACTGAACTGAACCACAGCCCTCTGTTGAAAACACCACTTTATTGAGGGAAAAAAAAAATCTATTGTTTTTTATTTGCATTGTGAATTGATAAAACAGGATTAATATATCTGTTGATATCTTGAATGAGTCAGTTTTGTAATTTCTCCCAGTTTGATATGGTCCAAGAATTAAAGAGATTTAAAACATTGCAGTGTAGTATAAAATGGACACTTGATTGATGCAAAAATAAAACAGATTTTAAAAGGTTTTTCTACTGATGTTAAATTTCTTCTACCTAGGGAGGATGGATAAGTACCATTTGATTGTACCAATTGATGCCAGGGGGCGGGGGCAGGGAAAAGCAAGTTCCCTTTTCATTGAGAAGAGCAACATCATTTAAATGTATATTTAAAGTAAAATTAAATAATAAGTGTTGATAATGGAAGTGGCCTAAATGTGGCTGCTGCTGCTAAATCCTTTCAGTCATGTCCGACTCTGTGTGACCCCATAGACAGCAGCTCAGGCTCCTCTGTCCCTTGGATTTTCCAGGCAAGAATACTGGAGTGGGTTGCTGAAATCTCAGGACCAAAAGCCCTGAGTAAATTCATCTCTGACTCATTTCTGATACCTTTGTCTGAGACTCACCAAAGGACTTTGGATTCCAAACCATCTCTGGTTTGCACGTTGTGACCTAGTTTCTCTCTCTCTCTCTCTCTCCTGCTTGGTAAATAGCTTGGGTTATTACTAATCCAGGAAAGGGCTCTGAGTTTTATTATCTCAAAAGGTGATGAAAATATTCTAACCTGAAATAGTGGTAAAGGTTGCACAACTCTCTGAGTATACTAAACAACCATAAATTGTATAATTTAAAATGGAAAATTTTTGGCATGTGAATACAGACGTCATTTTAAAAAATAGGTTGTCTACTTTTGGAATTTAAATTCAATTAAAAACACTGAAATATTAAAAAAAAAAATAATGATTTGAAGTTAGGTCAAGATGTCCAAGGGCTTTCCAGGGGACTCATAGGTAAGGAATCTGCCTACCAATGTAGGAGAAGCAGGAGACACAGATTGGATTGCATTGAGAAGATCCACTGGAGAAGGATTGCTTACTACTAATCCAGGAAAATCTACTTTAATCTATTTTATTAATCTGCATTAATCTACTTTATTTTTTCCTAGAATTGTCTATTACAGACAATGCATACAAATGGAATCATATAACATGTGGTTTTTTATGACTGGCTTCTTTCACTAATGTTTGTTTACAAGGTTCATCCATGTCAGAGCATGTATCAGTGCTTCATTTCTTTTCCTTGACAATTCCTTTGTATATGTGATATACAAAGATTAGTACTTATATAATACTTTGTATATGTGTATAGGTGGGATGAGTAAGTGGGAGAAAAGACAATTATTTAATGAATATATATGACCAATCTCTGCATGCCTGGCACCATCGTAGTGTTAAATACAGGATCACAAATACAAAAAATATCCATATAGAGTCCCTGACTTTGTAGACCTTAGAGCCTGGGGGTGTGAGTGGCACATAAGGGGAAGCCTGCTTCTGAGATGTGGACCACAAGCATGGTCATCTACTGATGGATACAAATAAGTGATCATTGGACTTCTGGCATGCTTATGTGTTCAGTCATGTCTGACTCTTTGCTACCCCATGGACTGTAGACTGCTAGACTCCTCTGTAATGGGATTTTCCAGGCAAGAATACTGGAGTGGGTTGCCATTTCTTTCTCCAGTGGATCTTCTTAACGCAATTCAATCTGTGTCTCCTGCTTCTCCTACATTGGTAGGCAGATTCTTTACATGAGTCACCTGGGAAGCCCTTGGACCTCTTGACCTGACTTCAGATCATGATTTTTTTTTTTTAATTTTTCAGTGTTTTAAACTGAATTTAAATTCCAAAAATAGGCAATCTGTTTTTTTTTTAAATGACATCTGTATTCACACATCAAAAATTCTCCATTTTAAATTACACAATTTATGGTTGTTTAGTATACACAAAGAGTTGTGCAACCTTTACGACTATTTAATGTTAGAATATTTTCATTTCCTTTTGAGGTAATAAAACTCTGAGACTTTTAGAAAATACTCCCTAAATCTTTCTCTCCAGTCCAGGAAAACCATTAATCTGCTTTATCTTTTCCTAGAATTGTCTATTACAGACAATGCATAAAAATGGAATCATATAATATGTGGTATGTTATGACTGACTTCTTTCACTTATGTTTATTTACAAGGTTCATCCATGTCAGAGTATGTATCAGTGCTTCATTTCTTTTCCTTGACAGTTTCTTTGTATATGTGATATTGTGATTTAAAATAGGAAACATATATTGTCCTACATCCCCTTTACAACACAGAACTACTAAAATCCAAATGTGTTTTTTGTTACATTAATGCGGTGGCTTTTTATTCTTAGAGCAACTAAGAATAGGGACTGAGTTTAAGCCTTAGTGGCCAATAATTTAACCAAGTGTGCCTATTTAATAAAGCCTCCAAAAAAATTATAAAAGGATTGAACTCAGAGAGCTTCTGGGTTGGTGAATGCATGGAGATTTGGGGAGAATAGTGTGCTCTAAGAAACCATGGGAGCTCCAAGCCATTTCCTCAAACCTTGCTTTCTGCGTCTCTTCCATCTGGCTGTTCCTGAGTTATATCATTTCATAATAAATCAGTGATCTACTGAGTAAAATATTTCTCTGAGTTCTGTAAGCCACTCCAGCAAATTAATCAAACCCAAGGAGAGAGTAGTTGAAATCTCCAGTCTATAGCTGCTCAGTCAGTCACACAGGTGACACCTTTTTTTGTGGTTGGTATTAGAAGGATTCTATTAGGGCTTCCCTGGTGGCTCAGAGGGTAAAGTATATGCCTTGAATGCAAGAGACCTGGGTTTGATCTCTGGGTTGGGAAGATCCCCTGGAAAAGGAAATGGCAAACCACTCCTTTATTCTTGCCTGAAGAATCCCATGGACAGAGGAGCCTGGAAGGCTACAGTTCATGGGGTCTCAAAGAGTCAGGCATGACTGAGTGAAATTCACACACATTAGAAGCACAGGGCAATCTTGTGGGACTGAGCCTTTAACTTGTGGGATCTGATGCTACCTCCATGTACATGGTGTAAGAATTGAGCTGAACGGTAGGACATCCATCTGATATCAGAGCATTGTTTGGTGATGTAGGAAAACCCTTTCCAAATGAAACTGGGTTGATCAAAACTTTTATCATGGATATGTCTCATTTTATTTATCCATTAATTGGTTGACAGGCATTTTGGTTATTTCTATTTGGGGCTTTACTAAATATTCTCACTAGAAACAGTTGTGTAAAAGATTTTCTGTGGTTGTAGGCTTTTAGTTGAATTGCTCAGTCATGTGATAACTCAGTTTTTAATATTTTGAAGAACTACCACTATTTTCCAAAATAGATGTACTATTTTATATTCCCAAAAGCTATGAATTAGGTTCCTAATTTTTACACATCCTCACCAAGATTTGTCATTTTATACCTTTTTAGTTTTAGCCACCTTACCACATGTGAATGGAAGCTTAATATGGTTTTGTTTGTATGTATCTAATAGCTAATGATGTTTATCATCTTTTCATTTGCTTACTGCTCATTTGTATTCCTATTTTGGAGAAATATGTATTCAAATCTCCCCATTTTAATGATATTTTAAAAAATTATATTTAAAGAAAAATTAAGTAAAAAGTGCTGATTATATAAATAACTGATGGAAATGGCCTAGAGTTGGCTATAATAACTTAATCTAGGGAATATAAACCCATGTAAACTCACCTCTGATTCATTCCTTTGGCCTTGATCTGTGCCATGGCCAGGCTCACCAGAAGACTTTGGCTTTCTAGCAAACCTGTACATCCACTCTAAGGCCTGTTTTTGTCATCTGCATGGTAGATGTTTTTGTTGTTATTCAGTCATTTAGTCATGTCTGACTCTTTGTGACCCTATGAACAGCAGCACACCAAGCTTCCCTGTCCTTCACCAGGTCCTTGGAGCTTGCTCAAACTAGTGCCCATTGAGTTTGTAATACTATACAACCATCTCATTCTTTGTTGTCCCCTTTTCCTGATGCCTTCAATCTTTTCCAGCATCAGGGTCTTTCCCAATGAGTCAGCTCTTTGTATCAGGTGGCCAAAGTATTGGAGCTTCGGCCTCAGTGTGGGTCCCTCCAATGAATATTCAGGATTGATTTCCTATGGGATTGATTTGTTTGATCTTCTTATAGTTCAAGGGACTCTCAAGGATCTTCTCCAACTACACAGTTCAAAAGCGTCAATTCTTCTGTGCTCAGTCTTCTTTATGGTTCACAACCTCACATCCATACATGACTACTGGAAAAACCATAGCTTTGACTATATGGACCATTTGACAAAGTAATGTCTCCACTTTTTAACATGCTGTTTAGGTGTGTCATAGCTTTTCTTTCAAGGAGCAAGTGTCTTAATTTCGCAGCTGCAGTCACCATCTGTAATGCTTTTGGAGCCCAAGAAAATAAACTCTGTCACTGTTTCCATTTTTTCCTCATCTATTTGATATGAAGTGGTGAGACGGGATACCATGATCTTAGTTTTCAGAATGTTGAGTTTTAAGCCAGGTTTTTCACTCTCCTCTTTCACTTTCATCAAGAGGCTCTTTAGTTCCTCTTTGCTTTCTGCCATAAAGGTGGTGTCATCTGCATATCTGAGGTTATTGATATTTCTCCCAGAAGTTTTGATTCCGACTTTTGCTTCATCCAGCCCATCATTTTGCATGATATACTCTGCATATAAGTTAAATAAACAGGGTGACAGTATACGTCAGTACTCTTTTCCCAATTTGGAACCAGTCCATTGTTCCATGTTCAGTTCTAACTGATGCTTCTTGACCTCCATATAGGCTTCTCAGGAGGCAGGTAAAGTAGTCTGGTATTCCCATCTCTTTAAGAATTTTCCACAGTTTGTTGTGATACACACATTAAAAGGTGTTAGTGTAGTCAATGAAGTAGACGTAGATGTTTTTCTGGAACCCTCTGGTGTTTTTTTTTTTTGTTTTTTTTTTTTTAATGATCTAATGGATGTTGGCAATTTAATCTCTGGTTCCTCTGCATTTTTTAAATCCAGTTTGTACATCTGGAAGCTCTCAGTCCACATACTCTTGAAACCTAGCTTGGAGGATTTTGAGCATTACTTTGCTAGCATGTGAAATGAGTGCAATTGTGCAGTAATTTGAGCATTTTTGGCATTGCCTTTCTTTGGGATTAGAATGAAATGGACATTTTCCAGACCTGTGGCCACTGTTACATTCTCCAAATTTGCTGGCATATTGAGTGCAGCACTTGAGCAGCACAATCTTTTAGGATTTGAAATAGCTCAACTGGAATTCTATCACCTCCTCTAGCTTTGGTTATAGTGATGCTTCCTAAGGCCCACATGACTTTGCACTCCAAGATGTCTGGGTCTAGCTGGTCTACCATCATGGTAGACCATGATGTATACTTGTATACTTCTTCTGTTTATTCTTGCCACCTCTTCTTAATATGCTCTGTTACAATTAGGAACATGATATTTCTGTCCTTTATTGTGCCCATCCTTGCATGAAATGTTCCCTTGGTATCTGTAATCTTCTTAATGAGATCTCTAGTCTTCCCATTCTGTTGTTTTCCTCTATTTCCTTGCACTGTTCAGTTAGGAAGGCTTTCTTATCTCTCCTTGCTATTCTTTAGAACTCTGCATTCAGATAGGTGTATCTTTCCTTTGCTCCTTTGCCTTTCATTTCTCTTCTTTTCTCAGCTGTTTGTAAGGCCTCCTTAAACACCCTTTTGCATTTCTTTGTCTTCTGGATGGTTTTGATCACCACCCCCTGTACAATGTTACAAACCTTCATCCATAGTTCTTCAGGCAGTCTGTCTATCAGTTCTAATCCCCTGAGTCTATTTGTTGCTTCCACTTTATAATTGTAAGTTATTTGATTTAGGTCATACCTGAATGGTCCTTTGGACTGCAAGGAGATCAAACCAGTCAATCCTAAAGGAAATAATTTCTGAATATTCGTTGGAAGGACTAATGCTGAAGCTGAAGCTCCAATACTTTGGCCACCTGATACAAAGAACTGACTCATTAGTAAAGATTCTGATGCTGGGAAAGATTGGAGGTGGGAGAAGAAAGGGATGACAGAGGATGAGATGGTTGGATGGCATCACCAACTTGATGGACATGAGTTTGAGTAAGCTCCATGAGTTGGTGATGGACAGGGAAGCCTGGTATGCTGCAGTCCATGGGATCACAAAGAGTCATACACGACTGAGTGAATGAACTGCCTGAATGGTCTAGTGGTTTTCCCTACTTTCTTCAATTTAAGTCTGAATTTTGCAATAATTAATTCATGATTCAGCCACAGTCAGCTCCCACCCAGTCTTATTTTGTCTGACTGTATAGAGTTTCCATATTCAGCTGCAAATAATATAATCAATCTGATTTCAGTGTTGACCATCTGGTGATGTCCATGTGTAGAGTCTTCTCTTGTGTTGTTAGAAGAGGGTGTTTGCTATGACCAGGGCATTCTCTTAGCAAAACTCTATTAGCCTTTTCCCAGCTTCATTTTGTACTCCAAGGCCAAAGCTACTTGTTACTCCAGGTATCTCTGGACTTCCTACTTTTTCATTCCCATCCATTATGATGAAAAGGACATTTTGTTCTTCTTCTTCTTCTTCTTCTTCTTTTTTTTTTTTTTTTTTTTTGCTGTTAGTTCTAGAAGGTCTTGTAGGTCTTCATAGAACCATTCAACTTCAGCTTCTTTGGCATTAGTGCTTGGGGCATAGACTTGGATTACTGTGATATTGAATGGTTTGCCTTGGAAACTAACAGATCATTCTGTCATTTTTGAGATTGCACCAATGTACTGCATTTTGGGATCTTTTGTTGACTAAGAGGGCTACTCCATTTCTTCTAAGAGATTCTTGCCCACAGTAGTAGATATAAAGGTCATCTGAATTGAATTCACCCATTCTTGTCCATTTTAGTTCACTGATTCCTAAATTGTCGATGTTCACTCTTGCTATCTCCCATTTGACCGCTTCCAATTTACCTTGATTCATGGACCTAGCATTCCAGGTTCGTATGCAGTATTGTTCTTTACAGCATTGAACTTTCACCACCAGACACATCCACAAGTGGGCATCATTTCTGGTTTGGTTCAGGCTCTTCATTCCTTCTGTAGCTAGTTCTCTGCTCTTCTCCAATAGCATACTGTGCACCTATTGACCTGGGGAGTTTATCTTTCAGTGTCATATCTTTGTACCTTTTCATACTGTTCATGGGGTTCTCAAGGTAATAATGCTGAAGTGGTTTGCCATTCTCTTCTCCAGTGGTAGGTGTCTTGGTTTGCTACTAATCATTAGCAGTAAATTATTGTTTAAGTTAAAGAATTCTTTATTGATTCTGAATAGAAGTCTCTGATCAGGTAAATGATTTGTTGATTTTTTTCCCTATTATTTTTGCTATTTTATTAGAATCTTGATAGCACTCATTGAAGCACAACAACTTTTAATTTTTGATTAAGTTTCATTTTTCTAATCTACTTTTGCTTTAGTATTATATCTAAGTTTAAATGCCAAATCGAAGTACATAAAGGTGCAATCCTATGTTTTATTCTAAAAGTTTTATAGCACTCTCTTCTTTAGGTCTTTGATTAATTTGTGTTAAGTTTTCTGTACATGTGAGTAGAGCTTCAGATTCTCTCTTTGCATGTGGTTTGCAGTTGTCCCAGCACCATTTGTTGCAAAGCCTATTTTCCCCCCAGAAATGTATTGGCATTCTTACAGAAAAGTAATTGACTATACATTTAAGTATTTATTTCCAAATTCTCGTTTATACTCCACAGATATTTGTTTCCAGCCTTATGCCAGTAATACAGTGTTGCAATAATTATAGATTTACTGTTGGTTCTAAAATCAGAAAATGTGGGTCCTCCAAGTTTATCTATCCAAGATCATATAATCCTGGATCCTTTGTATTTCTACATGAATTTTAGGATTAATTTGTTAGCTTCTATAAACAACAAAAACTTTTGAATTGAACTGAATCTGTATATCAGTTTTCGAAGTATTTCCAAGTTAACAATATCAAATTTCTTATCTATGAACACTGAAAGTCTTTCCATTTATTCAGATTTTTAATTGCTTAAATGATGCTTTGTACTTCTGAGTGTAAAACTCTTGCAATTTTTGTTAAATCCACTCCTAATTATTTATTCATTATGATAAAAATATAAGTGAAATAGTTTTCTTAACTTAATTTTAAGATTGTTTACTTTTAGTATATAGAATACAACTGTTTTCTGCATATTGATCCTATCCTGCAACCTTGCTGGACTTCCTTATTAGTTCTAGTATTTTGTGCATTCCTTATGGTTTTATATGGGCTTCCCTGGTAGCTCAGCTGGTAAATAATCTGCCTGCAATGCATGAAACCTTGGTTCAATTCCTGAGTCAGGAAGATATGCTCCAGAAGGAATAGGCTACCTACTCCAGTATTTTGGGGTTTCCCTGGTGGCTCAGGTGGTAAAGAATCTGCTTGCACTGTGGGAGATCTGGGTACGATCCCTGGATTGGGATGATCCCCTGGAGAAGGTAAAGGCTACCCACTCCAGGATTCTGGCCTGGAGAATTACATGGACTGTATAATCCACTGGGTCACATAGAGTTGGACAAGACTGAATGACTTTCACTTTCACTTATGGTTTTATGTATACATGAAATCATGTGTTCTGTGAATATAGATAGTTTTACTCCTTCCTTTCCAATGTAAATGTCATTTATTAATTTTCTTCCCTAATTGTTATGACTAAAATTCCCAATAAAATATTAAAAAAAAAAAAAAAACCCAGAAGAGCCATCCTTGTCTTTTTCCTGATCTGAAGGGGAAAGCATTCCTCACCATCAAAACGATGTTAGTTAATGAGTTTTTATGGATTTCTTTCACTAGGCTCCCTTATAATTTGCTGAGTTTCAGTTTTGATTTTGTTTTGTTAATCATGGGATAATGGAATTTGTCAAATACCTTTTCTGTGTCTATTGAGATGCTTTTTATGTTTCTGTCCTTTATTCTATGAATATGGTATATTTGATTGATCAATCTTGCTATGTTAAATAAACCTTGCATTTCTGGAATAAATTATACTTACTCATGATATATAATCTTTTTTATGTATTGTTATTTTCAATTTACTAGTATTTTATTGAAGATTTCTGCATTTATCTTCATTAGAAACTCTCGTCTGTAATTTCTTTTCTTTAGAGGTCTTTATTCAGTTTTGGTGTTTGGGTAATATTGGCTTCATAGAGTAATTTGAAAAATATTCTTCTATTTTGGAAAACATCTGTGGTTAATTAGTATTATTTCTGCTTTAAAACTTCAGTAGAATTCATCTGTGAAACTATAGCTATGGGATTTCCTTTGCAAGGGATTTTTGGTCACTATTTCAATCTCTTTGCTTGTTATAGACATTCAGGTTTTCTGTTTGTTTTTGATTCAGAGTTTGGAGTTGATGCCTTTCAAGGAAAGTGTCCACTTCATGAAGGTAATTTAAACTATTGTCACAAAATTGTTCATAGTATTCCTTCTAAGTGCTGCTTTAGCTGCATCCCCTAAATTTATGTATGTGTTTTACTTGTTTTCATTCATCTCAAACTATTTTGTAATTTTCTTGCTCTAATCCATTAGTTATTTTAGAAGTGTGGTATTTAATTTTCATATTTCCCTATATTTCTGTGAATTTTCCAAATTGCTTTCTGTTATTTATATGTGATTTAATTCCAATGTGGTCAAAGAATAGTCTTTATATGAGTACAATTATTTTAAAATTTACTCAGGTTTATTTTACAACCTAGCATATGGTCTATCCTAGAGAATGTTCCATGCAAGCTTAAGAAGAATATGTACTCTGCTGTTTTGAGGTGAAAGTTCTATAAAATTGTGTTAGGTCTAGTTGTTTTATAGTTTTATTCAAATATTCTACTTCATTGTCTATTTTCTGTTTAAGTTGTTATATCCATTATTCAATGTGGGATATTTAAGTCTCCAACTTTGTTGTTGAATTATAAATTTCTTCTTTCACATCTTTCTATCAGCTCATGTTTCATGAATTCATATTCATATATGATTGTAATTTTTTTATGTTTACCTGATTTATTGACCTTTTTATCTTGAAATATCCGCCCCCTTTTTCTCTCTAAGCTCATTATTGCTTTATGCCACAGTTGTTTGAATTATAATAATTATAGCAGAAAATTGATAAAAACAAAAACATATGCATAGTGTCTTTTATATTTACAAGTGCAGTTAACTTTCTGGTGGTCTTATTTCTTCATGTAGATACAAGTTACTATCTAGTGGTCATTCACTTCAGTGTGAAGGATTCTCTGAATCATTTCTTGTAGGACAGTTCTTCTGGTGATGAACTCTCCCCATTTTTCTTTAACTGGAATGATTTAATTTCTGCCTCATTTTTGAAGGATAGTTTTGTTGTGTATAGAATTCTCATTTGACTTTTCTATTTTTTCTTTCAGTACTTTAAACTTGTTATCTGGCCTTCCTGATTTCTACAGAGAAATCAGCAGTTAATTTTTGAAAATCCCTTGTATGAATTTTTTTGTTTGTTTTTCTTATTTTTATTTTTCTATCTTCAAGATTCTATCTTGGTCTTTGGCTCTAAATAGTGTGTCAATTGTGAGGACTGATATAACAAAACAGGCTTGGTGGTTTATACAACCGAAATTTAGTTTCTCACAGTCTCGAAGCTAGAAGTCCAAGATCAAGATGTCAGCATGGTTGGCTTCTCCTGAAGCCTCTTGCTTTACCTTGCAGATGGCCACCTTCTCACTGTGTCCTCACAGGGTCCTTCCTCTGTGTGCACATCCCTGTTACTTCTCTATGCATTCAAATCTACTCCTCTTATAAGGATACCAGTTAGATTAGATCAGGGCCTACCCGAACAGCCTCATTTTAGTTTAATCATCTTTCAGGGCCCTATCCCCAATTATAGTCACATTCTCCAATTTTAGGGGTTAGGGTTTTCACATACCAGTTGGGCAAGGGGGACTCAACTCAGTCCATAACAGACAGTTTCATGATAATGTTTCTGTGAATCTGTTCTAGTTTATCTTACTTGAAATTCATTTAGCTTCTTGGGTATATAGATTTATGTGTCTCATGAAATTTGGGCAGTTTTCAATTATGATTTCTTCAAATGTTCTTTCTTCTAATGCTTGTCAATTATCTTTTGCATTTCAGCCCCTCTGGTATGTGTGTAATGGTATTAAATCATTGTTTTAATTTGTATATATGCTCTTTATGTATTATATGTCTTCTTTTATAATGTCTTTATAGAATTTTGACTATTTTTCAATGAGTTTGTCTCTATTCTGTTTGCTGATTTGTAGTTATTTATATCCTGTATAAGAGCTCTACTTGGCCTTAACTGTACTTTAATGTGACTGTAACAAGAAATTTATTTTTTTGCATATAGTATCTTGAGCTCCTGTGTTTCCCTGGGTACTGTCTACTATTCTCTTTGTATGATAAATAATGAAGTGAACTATAATCCCCATGCCATATTCTTTTTCTCTTCTCTATTATTATAAAGTGATATCCTTACTCTTGACTTTATCACCATCATTGAGCTTTAGATCTAAAATTAAATATATTTAATATTCAATATCACACTTTAATCCAAACTTTCACCTGATTTCCTGGTTGGCTAAGCCTTATTCTTCTGATTCCTTGTGTGCATGCAGACTGTAGTGTGCCAAGCTCCTCTGTCCATGGGATTCTCCAGGCAAGAATACTGAAGTTGGTCGCCATGCCTTCCTCAGGGAAATCTTCCCAATCTAGGTATCAAACCTCTATTTCTTGTCTCTTGCATTGACAGGCAAGTTTTTTACCACTAGTGCCACCTGGGAAAGAAAAGAAATCCTATGCACTCCTGAAAATAACATGCCTGTTTACTTTTAGCTTTTATAGTTGTGTGTCAGTTTGACCAAATATGACAGTCTTGATTCTTCTTTTCATTCCTTGGCATCTTAGGTATGTTTCTTTATTGTTTTCTGTTATGAAATCTTACTTTCAAGAAGCACGATAATTACCTAATTTTTTCCTTGTAAATTGAATATTTTCATCCTTTTCCAAAAAAGTTTTTTCTACATATTTAAGGTCTTACAACTTTATTGAAATACATCTCAGGATTAATTTTTATGCCTTGATTTTCACAGTTACACAGTGTGGCATTTCAATAAGTATCTGATGTCATTTCATATATAGAATATTTCTTGAATTATAGTTTTGGTTTATGTTTACTTCTTTTTTCCTTTGGGAATACTGGCTATGGATATAAATATAGATGGTATATTCTTTTGTCTTCTACATCTATCATTTTCTCTAACTTAAAATTTTATTTTTCTTAATTTTTTCATTGTCTTATTCCTCTAATTCTTTTATTATACATTCTTTATCACCTATTCATTTCCTTCTAATTCATTCTTCATTAGTATGCATGTATGTGTGTGTGTATATATATATATATATATATATATTTACAATTTTTAGCATGTCTGCTCTTCTTCATATACTTGATTTGTTTAGTAATTAAAATTATAAAATTTTCTACATCTCATCTTTGGCATTTTTTTCTGCTCTTCATATTTTTTAAAATTTTACCTTTTTTTGTATTAGATCATGGTTTATCTACTCTGAACCATAATTTTAAGGTATGCCTTCATTATCTATTAAATTATAATTCAGTTATTAACTTTTATCATTTTAATCATTTGTTTGATAATATCACTACATGAAGTTCATTTGTCATTTAGTATTGCTTGCCAAAAATGAGGTGGTTTCTTCACTTTTAGATGGAGTTCATGTCTCATCAGAGGGATGGGACAGGGAAGTTTTTCCAGTTTTCAAATATTCTGTCTATGTGGTCATCTCCATAGTTCCCCTTTAATGTTTCATCCTTTATATCAGAACCTTCTCTTTTATTAATCCTATTGTTCCTATTTTGCTAAGTTTGGATTCTCTTTTGACTGTTTTTCTTTTTTTTAATTTTATTTTATTTTTAAACTTTACAATATTGTGTTAGTTCATACTGGTTCATCTTGCACTTCTGGAAATATTTTAAAGTGTATTTGAGAAAATCAGAGCACAGGCTACATTCTCACAGTTTCACTGCTTGTTCTCAGATCAGTCCTTAGAATAGGTTCCTCTCTATTCTATGGGAACAACCACTAGTAACCCCTGGATTTTTCAGTAGCAGCAGAACACCCCATAATCTTATGTCTCCACACAGTTTCTTATTCTACAATGAAATCTCCATGAGTTCTACTGGTGGTTTACACCATTTATGCATATTCTGTGTTAACTGGGATAATTTCTTACCTAATATTTTGAAGTCTTTTTTTCTGAGTTATCTTTGCTTGTCCATTTTATCTCCTATTTGGTTTTTCATTTTGAGATATAATTAACATATCAAAATGCATCAAAAATTCAAGTGTTATAAGTATAAAATTAAGTGCTTTCTAGTGTATTTACAAGGTTGACTGACCATCACCAATACCTAATTCCAGAATATTTTCACCACTCCATTACAAAATGAAGCCTCATATATATTAACTATAACTCCCCATTTTCCCCTTACCCTATCTCTTGACAATCAGCAACAACTTTTGGTTTCTGTAGATTTTCTATTATGGATGTTTCATGGAAGTGAAATTGTATAATATGTGGTTAATGTATCTGTTATTTTTCATTTAGCTCAATGTTTTCAAAGTTAATTCATGTTCTAGTATGTATCAGTACTTCATTTTTTAATGACTGAACAATTTTCCATTGTATGGATACACCACATTTTATCTGCCCATCTATTGATGCACATTTGGGTCATCTTTATTTGAGGCTACCATGAATAATGGCACAATGTATAAGTCTTTATGCATTTTATTATGTTATTTTTAGTATAATTCTAGTATCACAAGTGCTGGACCATAGACTAATTATCAGTTTAGTTTTGGAGGACTGCCAAACTGTTTACAAAGCCAGTTCACTGTTCTATATTCCCATCACTGATGCATAACATAAGCATTTATTGCTATGAATTTTCCTCTTACAATTTCTTTTGTTACATCCCACAAATGTTGGTACATTTCCATTTTGTTTCTCCTGAGGTATTTTGGTACATTTCCATTTTGTTTGTCCTGAGGTATTTTTAAAATTTCTTTTCTGATTTCTTCTTTGACCAATTGGTTGCTCACCAGCATGTTGTTTAGTCTCTACATATATTTGAGAAGAACATATATTCTGTTGCTTTTGGGTGAATGTCCTGTGTGTGTATCTGTGTTTGTCTGTATGTGCATATGTGTATTAAGGTCATATGTTCTATTATGTCATTTAAGGGTCATGTTTCTTTATTGTTATTTCTGTCCAGATAATTTACCTATTGATGTAAGCAGGATATTAAAGTCCTCTACTATTATTGTTGCTGTCAGTTTCTCCCTTTAGGTCTGTTAATATTTGCTTTATATATTTAGAAGTTCTTATGTTGGATGCATAAATGTTTGCAAATATTATATTGCTTTATTGGAGTGACCCCTTAATTTTTGTAGAATGCTTCTGTTTGTTTCTCATTACAGTCATTTTAAAGTCTATTTTGTCTGATATAAGTATGGCTACTCGAGCTTTCTTTTGGTCTCCACTTGCATGGGATATTTTTTTCCATACCTTCACTTTTAGTCTGTGTGTATTCTCCATCTAAAGTGAATCTCATGTGGGCAGCATATAGATGGGTTTTGTTTTTGTATCCATGCAGCCACTCTATGTCTTATGATTGGAGAATTTAGTGTATTGGTATTATGCTATCTTTATTTTACAGGAAATCATTTGCAGTAAATTCTCACACTGTTGCTGTAATTTGAGAATTATAGTTTTCCTGGGTTGTTTGATTGTGCAAATATTCACACAGGAGAGCCCTGCTTCATTCATACTGAGAGTTAAGATGAACTCTGAGATTTTATACATCAGTGTTAAATTTTTTATGGCTACTCACTGTGATATAGAATTTTTCCTTTTACATTAGTTGAGTTATCTTAGTGGAAAACTGATAAAATGTTTCAACATTTTCACTTAGGATATCATCTTGATGGATCCTGGAGAACCTTAGGTTTATTTCTTTTAAATATCATCTTAGAGATTGCTCTGTGTTGATTCACTTCATATAGTGATAATAATATTTTTTTTAATATTTTTTCTCTCTCTCTGTCACACACACACACACAGACATCCACACAAATCCCCTCCCTGGAAACTTGTGTATGATCCTGGGCTCAGGTGGCAGTTTGATTCCATTCTACTGTTCATAATTTCTATTGCTTTTTAGTCTCTCAGTCATGTCCAACTCTTTGCAACCCCATGGACTGTAGCCCACCAGACTCCTCTGTCCATGGGATAAAAAAATTCATGTTAATTGTTGTTGTTATAAGAGAAGAACACAGATAAGACTTGGAATGCAAACTTTTTATGTGGGTGATTTAAATGCAGAGGCTACATTCCCCAGGTGTCATGCTCTATGAGGTGGCACTTACCAGAACTGCAGCATGCCTGTATAAGATGCTCATCTACCTGGTGACTGGAGCCACTCACCATCAATAATGCCTCTGAGTATCATGGTACAGAGGTTCCCTAAAACTACCAAAGGCCTCACTGCTTTCTATATTAGGGAGCTCATACCTGCCTATCCTGCCAAGCCACAAATGGTCAACACTTCTATATCTAAAGAACTTTCCCCAGAAAGTCTACTCATTGATTTTGTGTAAAATTTATAAATATTCTCAACATAGTGTCCAGAAATTTTCTACATTGCTTTTTACCCCTTAATTTCCCTTCTCAGCCAAAGACTCTTTGCTTCTCATTTGGCTCTATTTCTTGGCTCTCTCTATATACAGTACTTTGAAAGGAAGACTTTACACTGTGACTTTTCCATGAGATTCTCTGGTATCCACTTGCTACTTCCATTTCTCACAGCTTCAGGTCCATGGAGCCCTACCCATGGCACATTCCAGCCCCAGGACACCTTCAAAGCAGCCCTGTCTTTATCTAGCCCACATCAGATAGGGGGATGTCTTTAGAGAGCTGCTTCTGAGTTGGCCCTGTGTCATTTCTGAAGGCTAACAAGGTACCCAGTAGACTCAGTGCACAGACACTCAGGCTTCCTCTTCACACTATGCTGACCACCCAAACAGCTCTCTGTCCTGTGGCAAGTTTCACTGGTCTTATACTTATCACTGATTAGCTCTCGTAGTTCACTTACACCTTGTCTTATTTTTATTGTGCCATCACATCAGATGTACTAACTTTTGTGCATTTAGTCAGAACACATATCCATTAA
Organism: Bubalus kerabau; assembly: GCF_029407905.1. Lineage (NCBI taxonomy): Eukaryota > Metazoa > Chordata > Mammalia > Artiodactyla > Bovidae > Bubalus > Bubalus kerabau. Next base: position 56,291,845 of record NC_073626.1, on the reverse strand, counting down.
AGTTTTTTTTTTTTTCATAAATTGCAGATATGTTTAGAGCTTGAACTTTAGAAAGACTCAGGTTTAAATGTACTCTATTTGTTTCTTTCTATGATACCTTGACAAGATGCTCAACCTGGATCAACCTCAGAATCTTTTGCTTTTAAATTGTGATAATATCAGTCAAGAAGAATTAAGTGATATCTGGAAATAATACTCGTAGAATATCTCTTACTCAGGAACAATTTTATTAATAGCTAGTTCCCTAGAGTAGTGCTTTGTGATAAAATATGCACCCTATACCCATGTTAAATAAAAAATAATGCACATTGTACAAGAATAATGCTTGCAGCTTGAGAATGTATAATGTACCTCTCCTGCCCCATCCTTCAGTGCCCCTTTCCAACCACAGTTTCAGGCCTCACAATCCCTCCTCTTGGGGGCTCCAAGAGTCCTTCTAACATCCCACCCAACCAGAGCCAACCCTGGACTATCTAGGAACTATAGAAGAAGGTCTGTGTTTAAAAAGAACTCACCACCTAGCAAGACTAATGAAACACAACACATTGTGATGTGCCTTAGGAATATGTGCTGTGCATGTGTGTATGCAATCTGACTGTTTTCTCTGGGGATCAGCATGGCTTTGAGGAGGAAAATGATCACATAGGTAGACCTGGCTTGGACACAAAGGACAGCTTCATTGTGTCCTATTATATGTACCCTTAGATCATCCTCATCTGTAGAAGGAGATAACAATGCCTCTTCCCTCCCCTTCTGCTATGAATATGGTATTTGCAAAGCCCTTTATACTTTATTTATCCGATAGTTGTTAACCATTTAACTGTAATCAATATGCATTAAATCCCTGAAAAATCATTGAGGTTGACCTAACTTCATTCATTCATATAGTTTTCATTTCTTAGACATCTACCCTCTGCTAATGGAAGAGAATGTAATAATGAATAAGACACATTCCCTGTCCTTATCCTTATGGTTGAGATAAATGAGATGAAAACATATCTCCCACTAAGTAATAGTGACAGGTTCTGTAATTAGGTGACCAGTGCCAAAGATGAAGTCATTGAGTATTAAAGTGCCCCTTCCTTCCACATAATTGCTAACAAGATTTGGGTGGGCAACTTTCTAGTCCATGTGTAGGGAGAGGGCCAGAATCCCTGCAGGAACCCTGAAACTTGTAGTTTAGGAAAGAGTCAATTCCCCAAGCCTGGAATACAATGCCAAGGTTATGGTATGCAGCAATAAATTATAGTGTAAATCTTAGCTACCCTCTGAGTCTGACTATAAGCCAAGTCTAGGAATGCAATGATGAAAAACAAAGCATCCCTCTCTTCTTTCTTTTAATGCCTCTGAACTGGAGAAGCTGGCTTCTAGAGCCTGATTTATAGATCCCTGAACACTTTGCTGGATCTCCTTGATCAGCTCAGTTGCGCCTCTGGCACAGAAGACTACAAGAGCTGTGTTTGCATCACAAACACTTTCCAAAGCCTGCAAGAGTATCATCTAACTTCCCCTAAGTAGAACTAAGAATCAGAAGATGAAGGAATGACAGTTCCTGAGAGAATGCTCTGACTTTTCCTGCTGGTATTTATAACTGGCCACAATCGGTATATTTCATAATTTAATGCCTTGTCATTAGATCTCTGATCAATGAGTGGCTTTTGAGTCTTTCTTTAGTGACTTCACACACTGTAAATGGAAAAAAAAAAAAAAAAAGCCAAAATAAAATAGCTTAAATTTGACCACAAATAAGGAAATACTTAAACATCAATGAACTTAATAAGTGCTTAAAAAGTGCTAAAATTTCTTAAAAAGAAAATTATTAAAATTAGTCAGAATTTGCCCTTCACTTTGGAAATCTCATAGTCTGGAAGGTAAGAAAAAAGGGAACCAGAATTCTAAGATGGAAGCCTTCAAGTTCACACAAGGGGCTCTGGGAGCAGCAGCCATGGGAAGTGTGTCAGGGAAAACTTCCTTGGCAGAAGTCAAGGAATAAATGGATAGGAGTTGGCTGGGCAAGGGGTAAGGGTGGGGGTGGGAGGCTCCTGTGGACCTGCAGAAGTAGGAAGAAATCTAGCTTGTTGTTATGAACTGCCTTCCTGCAATGGGTGGATAGCTGGCAGAGAAGACTGGAGGTGAGCAAGAGTTGCACCATGGGGAGCTCTGGTGCCAAGGTCAGGTTTGTAAAACAGCATTTAATCACTTGGATGACACAGAGAATAGGACTGAGAGGAATGAGACCAAATTTTTCTTACAGCACTTTGGCGCCAGAACTCAAGATTTGTCTTCCTTTGAAAACACCCCAGGAGGCAAGAGGACCTGTTGGGAGGTAGACCTGTTCGCCAGAACCATCTCTTCACAGAGTGGTCCTGAAAATGAAGCTATATCGCTATACTGTTCTGTTGAAATCTGTTGCCTCGGGCCCCATCCACCATCTGTTTCAGAGGACTCAGCTCCTCTCCCTCCCTGGGTGAGAGCTCTCCCTGCCAGCCTCTCCGCCAGTCAGTCCTTGGCCCAAGCTTGTCCGCACTCCTTTGCAGCTGATTTACACTGTCACCTCATTGCCAACCAACTGGTGACATCACTCACATTGGCTGCCAGCCACGGAGGGAAGTGAGTTTCCTCCAGAATAGAATTCTGTCCAGACATGCACACCGAAACGGCTGGCACCTTCCACTTAATGGTCCATGTGAAATTTCTCTTTCCTGGATCTGATGGAATGCAGTTCTGTTCTAGTCTGCTTTCATCCCCACAGTTTCAAATTCCTGGGCCCGTCAACTGGATCCCTACTTTCACTTCTCCCCAGCTTCCAACCTCACCCTTTCTCTTAGCCTCTGAGGCAATATCTCCCAGAGTGAAATCCATCTTTTCCAGGGGTCTGAGCATGCCAGTACCCTTTAGGAGGGAAAAGCAGTATTCACACAGACCTATGGCAGCCCAACTAAAGGCCAGCACCATGCCCTCACACGTGCCTAAGGGCTAGTGCACCTCTTGCTTGTGTGTGTTACCTCCGTGTGCCATGTTTTCCTCAGGTGGCAGGCTATGGATAGTTTGCGAGTGCTCTTTATTGTGTGTGTGTGTGTGTGTGTGTGTGTGTATATATATATATATATATTTTTTTTTTTTTTCTGGCCACACCTTGTGCCATGCAGAATCTTAGTTCCCTGACCAGGGATGGAAACCATGTCCCTTGCAGTGGAAGTGTGGATTCTTAATCATTGGACCACCAGGAAAGTCCCTGTGAGTGCTTTTTATTTTAGAATATAGAATAATCAGTTCTGGCAAGTGGTATCTTCTGATGTCACTGCTTGTATGTGGAACCCAGTTCAACAGAGATGAGCGGCTTCTTGTTTGGAACAGAATTAGTGCTGCCATGAGGAAATCTTTTTTTCTGATAGATGTGTTAGAGTTGTTGCTCTGATCACACAAATAGAGCTTCTGGTGGTTATTACCATGATTAAGTCTCTCAGTTTTTCTTTGGCTTGTTGAAGAAATAAAGCCATGAATGCTTTGTGTATTACTATCTCTTACAAGATGGTGGTGAGAAGAACTCAGTGAAGACCCTTATGCCTTGACCTGTCTGTTATTTTCAAATTCCAATCTCAACCAGGAAAGCTCTTTGGCTCTTTCCTAGTGACAGGACAGAGCAACCTGCCACTTGTCATAGTCTTGTTTGATCATAGCTTAAGGACACAAGAGGCCTTTGTTACAAGCATCCTGCTGAATTGCAAATTAATGTGCCAAAGAAAGCCACCTCAGGCATTAGTGGAACATCTGTTGCACTGAAGGAGGAAACAGAACAGGCTCTATCTTGAAAGCAGGACTCCATCTTGGGCAGGACTGTGGACTTTGAGCTATATGCCCAGTATCTATGGAAACGACATACCAACTGGAAAACCAGGCCCCCGGAAGGAAAAGCCCCAGGACTCTCCATCACCTAAAAGAATACCCTAATTATCTGTGTGACCGAATAGAATCATACATTCTATTATGCTTATTGGGGAACGACCACAAAGCCTATTGATAGTTGTCTACTGTTAACTACCTAGGTTTAAGGCATATGAATCACGGGTTGACTTTGATTGTCTTTCTTTTTCCTTTGTTCAGACTAGTTTCAGGGAATTTGGGGAGGTAGGTTTGGGCATGTATGCTTAGGGTATATAAGGTTTTCACCAAAACTGGTTGGGCTCTTTGGCTAAGAGGAGACTCTGCCTTGGGCCCATCAGTGTAATGAACTGCACTCCACTATCTGCATTGTCCTTCTAAGTGAGTTTGTTTCCTGGAACGCGTGGCTACAACAGCACTTTTTTAGTGATAAATGGCAAAAGTAACATAAAATAACATGGGCCAGGAAAAGCTGAGAGCAGCTTCAGCAGGTTCTTTGGTTAAATTGCATAAACCTTTCTCCAACTTCCCAAGAGAGGGGAGATCCTGCAATACTTCATAGAAGGTAACAAAGCAAGTCCTTCTAAAGTGGAATACTCAGATCACTTTGGCTCCTGGTAACTCTAAGGAATTTTAAAGAGATCATTTTAAAAAATGGTGAAACTTTGTGATTATCCAAAGGAATAAAAAAGAATTATTGTGCATGATCTCAACAGAGAATTAAAGAATAGAGCAGGTTCATTTAGAATCAGCAACATTCTGCAACACAAGAATAAAGAGTCTGGAAAAAGAGTTCCTTGTATGATCTTCACTTCCATATATTTGCCAAAAAAGATACTGCCCCTGTAATTGCAAGAGGTTTTCTCTACTCAGCTAAACAATATCATGATCAAGGGCATGGTCCAAGCCAATGCCCCCATAGTGGTGTTGAGTTATCTGTGCTTCATCACAGCCTCAGACTTTTTAAAATTATCTGAAATTTCTTTCATCTATTCATTCCTTTGCCTCTAAGCAGTAATGCGGTTGACAGTTTTGTACATGGAACATTTATTATTTACCTTGTGCACACAGCTCACATATTCAGCACCTCAATGACCAGCCACATGAATCTGTTGGGTGGCATTGTCAGGAATGGCTCCAAAGAAACTGTCTGATTTATCAGATAACTTCCTATTGGGTATTTCAGTCATGGTCAGCCAGAGTACACACTGAAACCACCTGAGGAGCACTTTAAAGATATAGATGGTCTAGCTCTGTGAAGAATGCTGTTGGTAGCTTGATAGGGATTGCATTGAATCTATAGATTGCTTTGGGTAGTATACTCATTTTCACTATATTGATCCTTCCAATCCATGAACATGGTATATTTCTCCATCTGTTAGTGTCCTCTTTGATTTCTTTCACCAGTGTTTTATAGTTTTCTATATATAGGTCTTTAGTTTCTTTAGGTAGATATATTCCTAAGTATTTTATTCTTTCCATTGCAATGGTGAATGGAATTGTTTCCTTAATTTCTCTTTCTGTTTTCTCATTATTAGTGTATAGGAATGCAAGGGATTTCTGTGTGTTGATTTTATATCCTGCAACTTTACTATAGTCATTGATTAGTTCTAGTAATTTTCTGGTGGAGTCTTTAGGGTTTTCTATGTAGAGGATCATGTCATCTGCAAACAGTGAGAGTTTTATTCTTCTTTTCCAATTTGGATTCCTTTTATTTCTTTTTCTGTTCTGATTGCTGTGGCCAAAACTTCCAAAACTATGTTGAATAGTAATGGTGAAAGTGGGCACCCTTGTCTTGTTCCTGACTTTAGAGGAAATGCTTTCGATTTTTCACCATTGAGGATAATGTTTGCTGTGGGTTTGTCATATATAGCTTTGATTATGTTGAGGTATGTTCCTTCTATTCCTGCTTTCTGGAGAGTTTTGATCATAAATGGATGTTGAATTTTGTCAAAGGCTTTCTCTGCATCTATTGAGATAATCATATGGTTTTTATTTTTCAATTTGTTAATGTGATGTATTACATTGATTGATTTGCGGATATTGAAGAATCCTTGCATCCCTGGGATAAAGCCCATTTGGTCATGGTGTATGATCTTTTTAATGTGTTGTTGGATTCTGATTGCTAGAATTTTGTTAAGGATTTTTGCATCTATATTCATCAGTGATATTGGCCTGTAGTTTTCTTTTTTTGTGGGATCTTTGTCAGGTTTTGGTATTAGGGTGATGGTGGCCTCATAGAATGAGTTTGGAAGTTTACCATCCTCTGCAATTTTCTGGAAGAGTTTGAGCAGGATAGGTGTTAGCTCTTCTCTAAATTTTTGGTAGAATTCAATTTCACAATTTGTATGGAAATACAAAAAACCTCAAATAGCCAAAGCGATCTTGAGAAAGAAGAATGGAACTGGAGGAATCAACCTACCTGACTTCAGGCTCTACTACAAAGCCACAGTTATCAAGACAGTATGGTACTGGCACAAAGACAGAAATATAGATCAATGGAACAAAATAGAAAGCCCAGAGATAAATCCACGCACCTATGGACACCTTATCTTTGACAAAGGAGGCAAGAATATACAATGGATTAAAGACAATCTCTTTGACAAGTGGTGCTGGGAAATCTGGTCAACCACTTGTAAAAGAATGAAACTAGAACACTTTCTAACACCATACACAAAAATAAACTCAAAATGGATTAAAGAGCTCAATGTAAGACCAGAAACTATAAAACTCTTAGAGGAGAACATAGGCAAAACACTCTCCGACATACATCACAGCAGGATCCTCTATGACCCACCTCCCAGAATATTGGAAATAAAAGCAAAAATAAACAAATGGGACCTAATTAACCTTAAAAGCTTCTGCACATCAAAGGAAACTATTAGCAAGGTGAAAAGACAGCCTTCAGAATAGGAGAAGATAATAGCAAATGAAGCAACTGACAAACAACTAATCTCGAGAATACACAAGCAACTCCTACAGCTCAACTCCAGAAAAATAAATGACCCAATCAAAAAATGGGCCAAAGAACTAAACAGACATTTCTCCAAAGAAAACATACAGATGGCTAACAAACATCTGAAAAGATGCTCAACATCATTCATTATCAAAGAAATGCAAATCAAAACCACTATGAGGTACCATTTCACACCAGTCAGAATGGCTGCGATCCAAAAGTCTACAAGTAATAAATGCTGGAGAGGGTGTGGAGAAAAAGGAACCCTCTTCCACTGTTGGTGGGAATGCAAACTAGTACAGCCACTATGGAGAACAGTGTGGAGATTCCTTAAAAAACTGGAAATAGACCTGCCTTATGATCCAGCAATCCCACTTCTGGGCATACACACTGAGGAAACCAGAAGGGAAAGAGACACGTGTACCCCAATGTTCATCGCAGCACTGTTTATAATAGCCAGGACATGGAAGCAACCTAGATGTCCATCAGCAGATGAATGGATGAGAAAGCAGTGGTACATATACACAATGGAGTATTACTCGGCCATTAAAAAGAATACATTTGAATCAGTTCTTTTTTTTTTTTTTTTTTTATTTTTAAACTTAACATAACTGTATTAGATTTGCCAAATATCAAAATGAATCTGCCACAGGTACACATGTGTTCCCCATCCTGAACCCTCCTCCCTCCTCCCTCCCCATTCCATCCCTCTGGGTCGTCCCAGTGCACCAGTCCCAAGCATCCAGTATCGTGCATCGAACCTGGACTGGCAACTCATTTCATACATGATATTTTACATGTTTCAATGCCATTCTCCCAAATCTTCCCACCCTCTCCCTCTCCCACAGAGTCCATAAGACTGTTCTATACATCAGTGTCTCTTTTGCTGTCTCGTACACAGGGTTATTGTTACCATCTTTCTAAATTCCATATATATGCGTTAGTATACTGTATTGGTGTTTTTCTTTCTGGCTTACTTCACTCTGTATAATAGGCTCCAGTTTCATCCACCTCATTAGAACTGATTCAAATGTATTCTTTTTAATGGCTGAATAATACTCCATTGTGTATATGTACCACAGCTTTCTTATCCATTCATCTGCTGATGGACATCTAGGTTGCTTCCATGTCCTGGCTATTATAAACAGTGCTGCGATGAACATTGGGGTACTCGTGTCTCTTTCCCTTCTGGTTTCCTCAGTGTGTATGCCCAGCAGTGGGATTGCTGGATCATAAGGCATGTCTATTTCAAGTTTTTTAAGGAATCTCCACACTGTTCTCCATAGTGGCTGTACTAGTTTGCATTCCCACCAACAGTGTAAGAGGGTTCCCTTTTCTCCACACCCTCTCCAGCATTTATTACTTGTAGACTTTTGGATCGCAGCCATTCTGACTGGTGTGAAATGGTACCTCATAGTGGTTTTGATTTGCATTTCTCTGATAATGAGTGATGTTGAGCATCTTTTCATGTGTTTGTTAGCCATCTGTATGTCTTCTTTGGAGAAATGTCTATTTAGTTCTTTGGCCCATTTTTTGATTGGGTCATTTATTTTTCTGGAGTTGAGCTGTAGGAGTTGCTTGTATATCCTCGAGATTAGTTGTTTGTCAGTTGCTTCATTTGCTATTATCTTCTCCCATTCTGAAGGCTGTCTTTTCACCTTGCTAATAGTTTCCTTTGATGTGCAGAAGCTTTTAAGGTTAATTAGGTCCCATTTGTTTATTTTTGCTTTTATTTCCAATATTCTGGGAGGTGGGTCATAGAGGATCCTGCTGTGATGTATGTCAGAGAGTGTTTTGCCTATGTTCTCCTCTAGGAGTTTTATAGTTTCTGGTCTTACGTTGAGATCTTTAATCCATTTTGAGTTTATTTTTGTGTATGGTGTTAGAAAGTGTTCTAGTTTCTTTCTTTTACAAGTGGTTGACCAGAGTTCCCAGCACCATTTGTTAAAGAGATTGTCTTTAATCCATTGTATATTCTTGCCTCCTTTGTCGAAGATAAGGTGTCCATATGTGCGTGGATTTATCTTTGGGCTTTCTATTTTGTTCCATTGATCTATATTTCTGTCTTTGTGCCAGTACCATACTGTCTTGATAACTGTGGCTTTGTAGTAGAGCCTGAAGTCAGGTAGGTTGATTCCTCCAGTTCCATTCTTCTTTCTCAAGATCGCTTTGGCTATTCAAGGTTTTTTGTTTTTCCATACAAATTGTGAAATTATTTGTTCTAGCTCTGTGAAGAATGCTGTTGGTAGCTTGATAGGGATTGCATTGAATCTATAGATTGCTTTGGGTAGTATACTCATTTTCACTACATTGATTCTTCCAATCCATGAACATGGTATATTTCTCCATCTGTTAGTGTCCTCTTTGATTTCTTTCACCAGTGTTTTATAGTTTTCTATATATAGGTCTTTAGATTCTTTAGGTAGATATATTCCTAAGTATTTTATTCTTTCCGTTGCAATGGTGAATGGAATTGTTTCCTTAATTTCTCTTTCTGTTTTCTCATTATTAGTGTATAGGAATGCAAGGGATTTCTGTGTGTTGATTTTATATCCTGCAACTTTACTATAGTCATTGATTAGTTCTAGTAATTTTCTGGTGGAGTCTTTAGGGTTTTCTATGTAGAGGATCATGTCATCTGCAAACAGTGAGAGCTTTACTTCTTCTTTTCCAATTTGGATTCCTTTTATTTCTTTTTCTGTTCTGATTGCTGTGGCCAAAACTTCCAAAACTATGTTGAATAGTAATGGTGAAAGTGGGCACCCTTGTCTTGTTCCTGACTTTAGAGGAAATGCTTTCAATTTTTCACCATTGAGGATAATGTTTGCTGTGGGTTTGTCATATATAGCTTTGATTATGTTGAGGTATGTTCCTTCTATTCCTGCTTTCTGGAGAGTTTTGATCATAAATGGATGTTGAATTTTGTCAAAGGCTTTCTCTGCATCTATTGAGATAATCATATGGTTTTTATTTTTCAATTTGTTAATGTGGTGTATTACATTGATTGATTTGCGGATATTGAAGAATCCTTGCATCCCTGGGATAAAGCCCATTTGGACATGGTGTATGATCTTTTTAATGTGTTGTTGGATTCTGATTGCTAGAATTTTGTTAAGGATTTTTGCATCTATGTTCATCAGTGATATTGGCCTGTAGTTTTCTTTTTTTGTGGGATCTTTGTCAGGTTTTGGTATTAGGGTGATGGTGGCCTCATAGAATGAGTTTGGAAGTTTACCATCCTCTGCAATTTTCTGGAAGAGTTTGAGCAGGATAGGTGTTAGCTCTTCTCTAAATTTTTGGTAGAATTCAGCTGTGAAGCTGTCTGGACCTGGGCTTTTGTTTGCTGGAAGATTTTTTATTACAGTTTCAATTTCCGTGCTTGTGATGGGTCTGTTAAGATTTTCTATTTCTTCCTGATCGAGTTTTGGAAAGTTGTACTTTTCTAAGAATTTGTCCATTTCTTCCTCGTTGTCCATTTTATTGGCATATAATTATTGATAGTAGTCTCTTATGATCCTTTGTATTTCTGTGTTGTCTGTTGTGATCTCTCCATTTTCATTTCTAATTTTATTGATTTGATTTTTCTCCCTTTGTTTCTTGATGAGTCTGGCTAATGGTTTGTCAATTTTATTTATCCTTTCAAAGAACCAGCTTTTGGTTTTGTTGATTTTTGCTATGGTCTCTTTTGTTTCTTTTGCATTTATTTCTGCTCTAATTTTTAAGATTTCTTTCCTTCTACTAACCCTGGGGTTCTTCATTTCTTCCTTTTCTAGTTGCTTTAGGTGTAGAGTTAGGTTATTTATTTGACTTTTTTCTTGTTTCTTGAGGTGTGCCTGTATTGCTATGAACTTTCCCCTTAGGACTGCTTTTACCGTGTCCCACAGGTTTTGGGTTGTTGTGTTTTCATTTTCATTCGTTTCTATGCAAATTTTGATTTCTTTTTTGATTTCTTCTGTGATTTGTTGGTTATTCAGCAGTGTGTTGTTCAGCCTCCATATGTTGGATTTTTTAATAGTTTTTCTCCTGTAATTGAGATCTAATCTTACTGCATTGTGGTCAGAAAAGATGCTTGGAATGATTTCTATTTTTTTGAATTTACCAAGGCTAGCTTTATGGCCCAGGATGTGATCTATCCTGGAGAAGGTTCCATGTGCGCTTGAGAAGAAGGTGAAATTCATTGTTTTGGGATGAAATGTCCTATAGATATCAATTAGGTCTAACTGGTCTATTGTATCGTTTCAAGTTTGTGTTTCCTTGTTAATTTTCTGTTTAGTTGATCTATCCATAGGTGTGAGTGGGGTATTAAAGTCTCCCACTATTATTGTGTTATTGTTAATTTCTTCTTTCATACTTGTTAGCATTTGTCTTACATACTGCGGTGCTCCCGTGTTGGGTGCATATATATTTATAATTGTTATATCTTCTTCTTGGATTGATCCTTTGATCATTATGTAGAGACCATCTTTGTCTCTTTTCACAGTCTTTGTTTTAAAGTCTATTTTATCTGATATGAGTATTGCTACTCCTGCTTTCTTTTGGTCCCTATTCGCATGGAAAATCTTTTTCCAGCCCTTCACTTTCAGTCTGTATGTGTCCCCTGTTTTGAGGTGGGTCTCTTGTAGACAACATATGCAGGGGTCTTGTTTTTGTATCCATTCAGCCAGTCTTTGTCTTTTGGTTGGGGCATTCAACCCATTTACGTTTAAGGTAATTACTGATAAGTATGACCCCGTTGCCATTTACTTTATTGTTTTGGGTTCGAATTTATACACAATTTTTGTGTTTCCTGTCTAGAGAATATCCTTTAGTATTTGTTGGAGAGCTGGTTTGGTGGTGCAAAATTCTCTCAGCTTTTGCTTGTCTGAAAAGCTTTTGATTTCTCCTTCATACTTGAATGAGATCCTTGCTGGGTACAATAATCTGGGCTGTAGGTTATTTTCTTTCATCACTTTAAGTATGTCTTGCCATTCCCTCCTTGCTTGAAGAGTTTCTATTGAAAGATCAGCTGTTATCCTTATGGGAATTCCCTTGTGTGTTATTTGTTGTTTTTCCCTTGCTGCTTTTAATATTTGTTCTTTGTGTTTGATCTTTGTTAATTTGATTACTATGTGTCTTGGGGTGTTTCGCCTTGGGTTTATCCTGTTTGGGACTCTCTGGGTTTCTTGGACTTGGGTGATTATTTCCTTCCCCATTTTAGGGAAGTTTTCAACTATTATCTCCTCAAGTATTTTCTCATGGTCTTTCTTTTTGTCTTCTTCTTCTGGGATCCCTATGATTCGAATGTTGTAGCGTTTAATATTGTCCTGGAGGTCTCTGAGATTGTCCTCATTTCTTTTAATTCGTTTTTCTTTTATCCTCTCTGATTCATTTATTTCTACCATTCTATCTTCTAATTCACTAATCCTATCTTCTGCCTCTGTTATTCTACTATTTGTTGCCTCCAGAGTGTTTTTAATTTCACTTATTGCATTATTCATTATATATTGACTCTTTTTTATTTCTTCTAAGTCCTTGTTAAACCTTTCTTGCATCTTCTCAATCCTTGCCTCCAGGCTATTTATCTGTGATTCCATTTTAATTTCAAGATTTTGGATCAATTTCACTATAATTATTCGGAATTCTTTATCAGGTAGATTCCCTATCTCTTCCTCTTTTGTTTGGTTTGGTGGGCATTTATCCTGTTCCTTTATCTGCTGGGTATTCCTCTGTCTCTTCATCTTGTTTAAATTGCTGAGTTTGGGGTATCCTTTCTGTATTCTGGCAGTTTGTGGAGTTCTCTTTATTGTGGCGTTTCCTCACTGTGTGTGGGTTTGTACAGGTGGCTTGTCAAGGTTTCCTGGTTAGGGAAGCTTGTGTCGATGTTCTGGTGGATGGAGCTGTATTTCTTCTCTCTGGAGTGTAATGAAATGTCCAGTAATGAGTTATGAGATGTCTATGGTTTTGGGGTGACTTTGGGCAGCCTGTATCTTGAAGTTCAGGGCTGTGTTCCTTTGTTGCTGGAGAATTTGTTTGTTATGTCTTTCCCTGGAACTTGTTGGCCCTTGTGTGGTGCTTGGTTTCAGTGTCGGTATGGAGGCGTTTGATGAGCTCCTGTCAATTAATGTTCCTTGGAGTCAGGAGTTCCCTGGAGTCAGGGTTTGGACTTAAGCCTCCTACTTCCAGTTATCGGTCTTAATTTTACAGTAGTTTCAAAACTTCTCCTTCTATACAGCACCACTGATAAAACATCTACATTAAAGATGAAAAGTTTCTCTACTGTGAGGGTCACTCAGAGAGGTTCACAGCGTTACATGAAGAGAAGAGGGAGGAGGGAGTTAGAGGTGACCCAAATGAGATGAGGTGGAATCAATAGTGGAGAGAGTGGGCTAGCCAGTAGTCACTTCCTTATGTGCACTCCACAACTGGACCGCTCAGAGATGTTCACGGAGTTATACAGGGAAGAGAAGAAGGAGGCAGGAGACAGAGGTGGCCAGAAGTATAAAAGGGGGAAATGAAAAGGAGGGAGACAGATCCAGCCAGTAATCAGTTCCTTAAGTGTTCTCCACCGTCTGGAACACACAGAAATTCACAGAGTTGGGTAGAGTAGAGAGGGGTTAGGGAGGAGATAGAGGTGACCTGGTGGAGAAAATGGAGAGTCCAAAGGGAGAGAGAGCAGTCAAGCCAGTAATCTCGTACACTAGTGAAAAATGGGTCCTGAAGATTGGGTTCTTAAAGGTATAGAATTGGTAACAAATACATAAAAACAAAAATTAGAAATCTAGAGTAGAGTTTGGAATTTCAAATATGCGATGTTAATGAAAAGAAGAAGGAAAAGAAAGAGAGAAAAAACGAACAAAGAAAAACAAACAAGGTCGTGAAAGTAATAAAGAAACTACAGGTACAAAATTGATAACTAATACCAAAAAGCAAAAATTAAAAATCTAGAGTAGAGTTTGGAATTTCAAAAATACAACGTTAAAAAAAAAAAAAAAGAAGAAGAAGAAGAAAAATAAAGAGAGAAAACAAACAAACCAACAAAAACAATGTCGCAAAAATTATAAAGAAAATGCAGGTACAAAATTGATATCAAATACCAAAAAGCATAAATTAAAAATCTTGAGTAGAGTTTGGAATTGCAGATATACGATGTTATATAAAAGAAGAGAAAGAAACAGAGGGAAAAAAAAGTCACAGAAATTATGAAAAATACTATAGGTACAAAATTGATAACATATATCAAAAGGCTAAAATTAAAAATCTAGAGTAGAGTTTGGAATTTCAAAAATACAATGTTAAAGAAAAGAAGAAAAAGAAAAAAGAAAAAAAAAAAAACCACGGTCAAAAAATTATAAAATATATATATGAAGTTTGCTGAAGAAGAAAAAAAAAAAAAATAGGGTCTTTTTTTTTTTTTTTGCAAAGTAATAGTTATAAAAGTGAAAATTAAAGGACAATAGAGGACTTAAAAAAATTTTTTTTAATTAAAAAAAAAAAAGAAAGATTGATCGTAAAAATAGTAAAAATATATCTAGGTCTTTCTCTGGTTTTGTTGTGAGTATTGTGGGTTCAGTTCATTTTTGGCAATTCCTTAGTCCGACTTATATTTCTCAAGATCTATAGGCCCCTTCCTATGTAATCCGTAGTAACCACAGGGTTTTAATCTATGGCCTGTAGCTTCCAAGGCGTTTCCCTCTGTTATAGCTTCTTCTGTTTGCTGGTCTCTTCAGTGTCTGGTTCCCGCCCTGACACAAAGGGGACGGTTGAGGACACTATTTTTTTTTTTTTTTTTTTTAATTTAGGCTCACTTGTTCAGCCGCGCTGTGGGGAGGGAGGGAGGGATGCTGCAAACAGATAACACTGGCGTGCGCTCGCAGTGCCTCAGCCACACTGGGTCTGCCCCCGCTCACGGCGCGTGTAGCCTCCCTGCCCACACTGCTTGGGCTCTAGGTTGTTCCGCCGGGAACAATCAGAGGCCGGCCCTGGGCTGAGCTCCCAGGTCCAAGCCGCTCAGGTTCAGGCACTCGGGTAGTCCTCAGAGGCGCAGACTCGGTTGGGCCTGCGTTTTGTGTTCTTCCCAGATCCGAGCAGCTCAGGTGATGTGTTTGGCGGGTGCCAATGCTGCGACTTATCGCCTCCCCGCCACTCGGTTATCTGGGTGTAAAACCGGTGCACCTTCTCAGGCAGATGTTGACCGTCCAGACCCCCAAGAAGTTTTAGTTAGCAAAGAAGCCTGCTTACAGTTTTATAGATAGTGTCTCTCTGGGGCTGCGATGTCCCCCTTCCGGCTCTGGCTGCCTGTCACCGGAGGGGGAAGGTCTGCAGCCGGCTATCTCTGTTCAGTCCTTTGTTCTGTGCGCGGGCCTGGCGGTGTCTTAGGTTAGGGCTGGCTTTTCGCGTGGTAGATATCCCACAGTCTGGTTTGCTAGCCCAAATTATTTCGCTCAGATAGCGCTCAGGACATTCGGCCCGATTCTTACTCTAAGGGACACAGCCCGCGCCGCACTTCCCTGCCCAGCCCCCGCTTGCTAATGCCGTGGGCAGGCGTCTGCGCTGCTTCTCCGCTGGGGGAGTTACCGTAGGGCTCACAATCCGCGATTTTTAATTGTTTATTTTTTTTCCCCCTCCCTTTTATGTTGCCCTCTGTGCTTCCAAAGCTCGGCACAGATTCGGCAGTGAGAGGGTTTCCTGGTGTTTGGAAACTTCTCTCTTTTTAAGACTCCCTTCCCGGGACGGAACTCCGTCCCTCCCTCTTTTGTCTCTTTTTTTGTCCTTTATATTTTTTCCTACCTCCTTTCGAAGAGTTGGGCTGCTTTTCTGGGTGCCTGATGTCCTCTGCCGGCATTCAGAAGTTGTTTTGTGGAATTTACTCGACGTTTAAATGCTCTTTTGATGAATTTGTGGGGGAGAAAGTGTTCTCCCCGTCCTACTCCTCCGCCATCTTGGCTCCTCCCTCTGAATCAGTTCTAATGAGGTGAATGAAACTGGAGCCTATTATACAGAGTGAAGTAAGCCAGAAAGAAAAACACCAATACAGTATACTAACGCATATATATGGAATTTAGAAAGATGGTAACAATAACCCTGTGTACGAGACAGCAAAAGAGACACTGATGTATAGAACAGTCTTATGGACTCTCTGAGAGAGGGAGAGGGTGGGAAGATTTGGGAGAATGGCATTGAAACATGTAAAATATCATGTATGAAACGGGTTGCCAGTCCAGGTTCTATGCACAATACTGGATGCTTGGGGCTGGTGCACTGGGACGACCCAGAGGGATGGAATGGGGAGGGAGGAGGGAGGAGGGTTCAGGATGGGGAACACATGTATACCTGTGGCGGATTCATTTTGATATTTGGCAAAACTAATACAATTATGTAAAGTTTAAAAAGAAAATATAATTAAAAAAAAAGAATGAGATAGGAAAAATAAAAAATAAAAAAAAAATAAAGATACAGATGGTGATATCTTAGTCCACACATTTGGTACAGTAATTAGTCTGGAGTTGGTTCAGACATCTAATTTATCTCAGAGTCCACAAAAAGTGAATCCAACCTGCAGTTGCTGTTGAGAACCTCTGAGCACTGCCAGAAGAAGAAAGAAGAGTGCCCAGTTTTCCTTTTCTTTAGAAAACAGCAATATGTTTTAAAAGAAATGATTACTTTCACAACAGAAGTGACAACATTTGCCACCTTTAAGTACAAATATTTTTCATGCAAATTTCCCAAACTCTCATTTGGAAAGATTTACCCCTCTCTGCCTGACTCCCTCTTCAGTGTTAGTGGTTGGGGTCAGGGTGCAGGACTGCTGCAGGGACCTGAGGACCCAAGGATGGAGCTCCAGACATGGCATCTGCTCCACCTCCCTCTCTTTGATCTCCACTCTTCTCAATAGCTGACCTGCTTTGCAAAGGTCAGCAGGCTCCTGGCCAGCAGAGTTAAAAGTCACACATGTCTATGTAGTTGAAAGAGCGTTCATTCAGAGGGTTTTACTCTAAGATCTAGAGCCCCTCTGATCTAGACAGGAAGCCTCCAGAGGCCCAGCCACACTCTCTGTGATTCCATTTAGGGTGTTAGGCTCAAAACCTCGTAACAATTGTTCATTTGATAACCACTTTTTCCATCTGTAAGGAACCTAATAGGAAGATACAGCTAAACCAGGAGAAACATGAGTGTTTGTATACCCATGTCTCTGGCAAAATACAGTTGTTTTCACAAACCCATAGCAACAGCACCAAACTATTGTGGGGTGGTGGTAGACTTCTCCAGTATAGGTAAAGGTTTAGCATTGTCAGCTGTTGTTTTTGCTTAGTCACTAAATTGTGTCAGATTCTTTTGCAACCCCATGGACTATAACCCACCAGGTTACTCTGTCCATGGGATTTCCAGTAAGAATAATGGAGTAGCAATAGAGGACTATACAACAATAATAATAAAAAAAACTTACTAAAAGTTGATATGCTTTTTGTTATCACCATTCTGAAGAATGTCATTAATATTTCTTCACCTCTAAATATCTTATGTTGGTCTAAGTCCTAAATAACTGCTGTGGTTACTGCTAAGTTTTAATAATATAAATGTCAGCCTCAAATAAGCATATTTTTATGACTTATCCTTAAATAAACATTGTATTCTACATGGAAGTTGATTCAGAGTATGTCCCAACACACACCAACTCAGCAACCCCTGTGTGTGTCTGTCATAAGATGAGAGACCTCCAGACTCTTCTAAGGGGCAGCTTGCAGCTCTAACCTATATGGTACTTCATACCTTTGTATTTTGACAACACATTTAAAATAATCAATGAAAGCACAAAGTTCAATACACAAAACTAAAGCTATTTCAATATTGTTCAACATGGAGTTTACATATGTGTGGAAAATTTAAAACAGTGAAAGAGTATAGAAGACAAGGTATAATATCTTTATTTAGTAAGTGCAAGATTTATTTAATATGTAATACTTTATTGAATGTAATAATATATATAAAATTGAATGCAAGAATATAGTGTTACTGGGTACAATAGGATTACTGTTACTGAGTCCAAACTTGCTCTACCCACCACAAGATAAGTCAATGAATTCAAGATGAGGTGTTGGGATCAGGAAGGGACTTCATTCAGGAGCCAGCTGACTGAGAAGAACAGTCAGCTAACACCTCAAAATAGCCAAAATAACCAGGCACCTGGTTGTCAGGTTTTTTATAGGATCAAAGATGGGGACGGGTGAGGATAAAGTAAAAAGGCTATTCAATCTTTGCAAATGTCCCCTAGACTGGCAAGGGAATGAGTTAGTTTCACTTCCTTACAGTCATTCACTGGTGGGCTGCTCAGGTTATCTCCCTGAAGCAGGCCATTATGTATGCGTACAGTAACAAGAAATGGGCAGGATGAGAATTAGTCACAGAAGCAGATCCAGCATTAGTTCAAAATTAACTTTTCCCAGTTACAAGATGACAATAATTTTGTTAAGCAGAGGATGGAAGCAAGGCACCACCTGTGTTTGCAGTGCAACCCAATGTTGACAATTGTTCATCTGTACAGAAGACGTGCCCTACATCCTGGGTAGCCTCGGGGAACTCCTTTAATCTCTCAAGCCAGTTCCCTCAACAACAAAGTAAAACCTAGTGATAAAAGCCCCTTTCAGGAATTGAGATCTAATATTGATTCTAAAACTCCTGGTTCAATCACTACTTTGAGGCACTTGTAACACAGATAGAAAGATGAGACATGCAACTCACAAAAAGTTAAACAGCTATAAAAGATGCCAGCACAAAATAAATAATCAGAAAATGGTAAGTGTGGAGTAAATGGAGCCCACAATTCCTGCCCTCAAAGCCTGGAGAGACCACATGGCCCAGAGGGGGCTGAGGAAGCTTTCTGAACACTTCGGGCAGCTCCTGGAAGCACTTCTGCTTAGTTGTCTTTAATTTACAACCCTAGGCTCATTTTGCTATGGTTTAAAACTGGATTGACGCAGTCTGCTTTAGAGGTGAGGATTGGGGGGTGAGGGGAGGCGACTTTAGAACCCAGAGATGGTGCTGACATAGCGGGAAGACAGAATGCACTCCCATGGGCAGGCAAGCACAGCCAGTTCCAAGGATGCAGGAGGCTTTTGGCTCTCCATCATTGTGGTGTCTCCTGTAGACTATAAGAAACCCATGTCTCCCCAGACACCAGCACATATTCTTCCAACACAATAGGAGCTGTGTCTATGCTTCCCCATTAGCCCCAGGCTTGTCAGCCCTTCTGGCTTCTTTCCCACAACTACTTCATGTGGGGCCCACATGGCTGATTCCCAGGGGTGACTGCTGCCCTCTGCTTGGTCTGTCCTGATGACCACTGAGTTGGCGACCCAGGTTCACCACCTACCCTGTACTCAGGGGGCTCAGCAGAAAGTGGCTGAACAGCATTCGGCAGCCCAGATATGTTTGGGGTATAGGAGAATGAGCACATGTGCTCAGATATGCCTTGAATCTCTTCACACCAGACAGTTGATTCAGTTTTTCTCCTGTACCCCCAAAACTAGCTTGCTTCCTTTCCAACCAGGCCATGTGTGGCTGTCCTCCCTATAATTCCTCTGGTTTATTTATAAGATAGCTTTCTGCATTCTTACTTCTCCAGATTGCCTGTTCCCCTGGGAGCAAATGGAAACCAGGCTGCCCCACATTTACGGCAGCTCAGTGCTCTCTGAAATGCAATTAAAATGTTAAGGAAGATGGACAATCAATATTTTATAAACTACACAAAAAATTCCGTTTCTAATGGACTGGTGTGTGTTACAAAACTGGGAAAGCCCGAGGCTGTGTCTACAAAATGCCAAAGCAACTAGTTGCAAAGTGAAAAATTTCTCTCTCCTTGTCAATCTCCAGGACCTAGTTCCCTCGCTAGCTCTTCTTCCCATATCTGATTAACTGGACAATTTGTTCTGACACTGGGGATAACAGGGCCACAGAACAGGGAGACCCAGATTCAAAGCAAGAGTGAAAGCCTAACAGAGACTTTGTCAGGCTTCTCTTCACTCTTTCAGGAGAAGAACAACAAACATCATTTTTTCTGTTAAAAGCATGTTGTTCTAGAAGGAAATGATACATGCAGGTACCAGGCACATGAGTGACCATTCCAACTTTCTCCATATTCCAGATCTGGACCCAGAATCCTTCCCACACACCCCCAGGCAGCTGTGACTACGTAGAGGCAGGTCCCACAGGGTTAAGGATTGTGTCTGGGACTAAGGTTATGTCACTAACCTCCAAGGTTATGTCACTATTCCTCCCAGCAGCTCAAAAATGTAACAAAGTCCCCTATTGTTTAAAACCAGCCAAAAATGGGGCCCAGGGAGCTACTTAGTAGCTTGTCATTATCTTTACAGCCGGGAAGAAGCAGAGGGAGTTTGGAATCAGCTGTCTGCAAAGCCCCAGACTCCTCCTGGCCCACATGCTACTCAGTTTCGGCATTGTGTGAGGGTTGGCTGAGCCCCAGGCAACATGTCAGACATCAGGATGAAGTGAGACAAAACAGTCTTTCCTTCAGAGCACTCACACCATGGGGATAACTTGGCCCCTACTCAACAATGAGGCACCGCCCCTGCTTCTGCAAGGCAAGACAAAGCTGTTGTCCACATGAGTGCTAAGCCAGGAGGCTGGGAGCACATCTCAATACCCAAGGTGGGGCAGGGAGCTGGCTTGCAGGATGACCTCAATGGGTGGGGCCTGGCCTGCAGTCACCAAGGTAGACATAAGTATGAAATCAGATCTTGGAAAATGAGGAGGTTTAAGATGAGAAGATGAGACAAAGGCAGGCAGCCTGACACATTTCAAAGCACAAATGCTAAGAAGTTCTTGCAAGTGAGACTAGAGGGCAGGGAAGACCCAGGAACAGAGTAGAGACTTGTGTCAGGAGGAGAAAAGGCTCAGGGCTGTGGAAGGGTCACCTGCATGTGAGGAGGCATTTCCAGCTCCAGTGTCCCTGTGAGGATAGCAGGCTGTCTGTAAAGTGGGTATTATGGATGAGGGCACTGAGTCTAGAGAGGTCAGGGACCTGCACCAGTCACACATCATGGAAGTCTCAGAACAGACTGGAAGCAGGCCTATGGTCCTCACCTCCTGCCCTCACAGGATATGGCCTCCAGGCAGCAGACCCTGAGAACCACATTCTGTGTGAGATGAGAGACTGTGAAGATTGGCTTGATTATTCAGACAATGAGAAACTGATAAATATATTTGATAAGGAAGATTAAATGACATGATCAAAATAACATCTTATAAAGATTGGCCAGAGCATTAGGGGGTACAGAGAGGCAGAATAAGATGGGAAATTTGGGAGATGATCCTCTATCCAGGTAGAATACAGTTTGGACCATGGAAGAGAGAAGAGAAGAGGTAGTTGGGGGGTGGGGAGGGGAAGGTAGGGTCTTGTAAGAGGCCAACCATTGACTGTGACTAGAAGAGGGTGAAGCTGAATGAAGAAGAGTCAAAGGAAATTTGAGTCCTTGTGCCTGGGGGAAGAAGCAGACCTGTGGGATAGAGGCAGAATAGGTGCTGGAGGGAAGATACAGCTTTCTTCCATTTGCACATGTTCCCACTAAAAATGCACCAGAAGTGACACTGTTTTCTCAAGAGCACTTGGTGAGCATGCATGCTAAGTCACTCAGTCATGTCTGACTCTTTGTGAACCTAAGGACTGTAGCCCACCAGGTTCCTCCTTCCATGGGATTTTCCAGGCAAGGATACTGTAGTGGGTTGCCATTTTCTTCTCCAGGGGATCTTACCATCCTCCAGGGAAAGAACTCATATCTCATTTTGTTTCTTGCATTGGTAGGCAGATTCTTTACCACTAAACACTACCTCAGTTCAGTTCAATTGCTCAGTTGTGTCCAACTCTTTACTACCCCATGGACTGCAGCATGCCGGGCTTCCCTGTCCATCACCAACTCCTGGAGCTTAATCAAACTCATGTCCATCAAGTCAGTGATGCCATCCAACAATCTCATCCTCTGTTATCTCCTTCTCCTCCCGGCTTCAATCTTTCCCAGAATCAAGATCTTTTCAAATGAGTCAGTTCTTCACATCAGGTGGCCAAAGTATTGGAGTTTCAGCTTCAGTGAATATTCAGGACTGATTTCCTCTATGATTGACTGGTTGGATCTCCTTGCTGTCCAAGAGACTCTCAAGAGTCTTCTCCGATACCATGGTTCAAAAGCATCAGTTCTGTGGTGCTCAGCTTTCTTTGTAGTCCAACTCTCTCCTTTATAGGAGAAAGGAGCAGTGACCCCACAAGAAACCAACCCAGACTTGCTTGTGAGTGTCCAGGAGTCTCTGGCACAGGGGTGGGTTGACGGTGGTATGCTGCAGAGTTGGGGGCACTGAGTGTGGCAGTGTGCATGGGACTTTTTGAAGGAGGTCACTATTATCTTCATTACCTCCACCATAGTGTGGCCTCAGGTTAAACAACAGGAAGGGAACACAGCCTCAGCCATCAACAGAAAATTGGGTTAAAGATTTACTGAGCATGGCCCCGCCCATCAGAACAAGACCGTTTCCCCCTCAGTCAGTCTCTCCCATCAGGAAGCTTCCATAAGCCTCTTATCTTTATCCATCAGAGGGCAGACAGAATGAAAACCACAATCACAGAAAACTAACCAAATTGACCACATAGACCACAGTCTTGTCTAACTCAATTAAACTATAAGCCATGCCATATAGGGCCACCCAAGATGGATAGGTCATGATGGAGAGTTCTGACAAAACTTGGTTTGCTGGAGAAGGGAATGGCAAACCACTTCAGTATTCTTTTCTTGAGAACCCTATGAAAAGCATGAAATGACAAAAAGTGCCATCTGGGAAGCCCAAATAATTTTGAGCAAATAAAGTCAAGAATGTTTACCCAGCAACCATATTTCCCTGAGAGTACTGAGTTTCAGAAAGATCAGAAGACTCCGGCTGTGAGCAGGAATGTAACAGGTGAAATGCTGGGTGGGGCTTCTGCTCTGAGGGCCTCACCCTTCTCTGTCTGCACTGGCTGGAGGCAGGCACACTCACCTGTAATCCTAGCCCTCCCTGCCTCCTTGTGCCTGCCCTCACTCTATCCTGAGACTGCAGGGTTCAGTTGAATGGGGAAGCCAAGCTGGAGACCGACCAGCTGCACCCAGGCTCTGCCAGAGCTCAGGTGTGGTTACTCTGCTTCTGGGTATCCTCTATATAAAAGCAGGGAGTCATATATGTTAATCCCAACCTCCTAATTTACCCCTCCTCCCCTTTGTCCCCTTTAGTAACATGTACATACTAATGTATATAAAATAATCAAGAAGGACCTACTGTATAGCATAGGGAATTCAATATTCTATAATAACCTAAATGGGGAAAAGATCTGAAAAAGAATGGATATATGTATATGTATAAATGAATCACTTTGCTGTACTCCTGAAACTAACACAACATTGGAAATCTATACTCCAATATCAAAGAAAAGTTAAATTAAAAAGTAAAAAGAGATAACACTACAAGAGAAAAAAGAATAAGAGATTAAATAATAAAAGTAGAGAATCTGATTATGTTGTGTCTGCAGTCCTTCTAATGAATTTTGAATATTTCCAAATACCTTATATGGGGCCAGATTCACAAACAGCAGAACGTTATCATGGGCACCTTAAGACTTGGTGAGAAGATGACCAAATATCTAGGAAAGACAGCTGGGGGCTGGCTGCCTCTCTGCAGAGGATAAGCCACGGGCCCGGGGTTTAATCTCTAATTGGGGAAATAAGATCCCACAAGACTCGGGGTGCAGCTAAATACATAAATAAACACAAGATGTCAGAGAATGTTGTTTTGATTTAGATCTTTTGGTTTCTTTTGGAGACTTGCCTCTAGCCTCCTCAGCCAGGAGCAAGACTGGTCAATTAATGTTTGCTGTCTTCCTCCACTCTCACCTTGACCTAAGAGGCTCAAAGACAGCCAGAAAGGCTAGGAGACAGGCATTGAGTTGATTCTGGAATTCTTGTGGCCTCCCCTCTGCCTTCCATGTGGAGCCCCAAGAAGTTCAGGCAGCCAATGTGTCCTCACACAGGACCCAGATGTTGCGCTTCCCTACCCATACCTGCCTGCCCACACTGTCTCCTGTGTTCTCTCTTGCAGTGCTGTTCTGAGTGAATGCTCTCCTTCTTTCACACTAAGGTCTGAGCACAGGACTTTCAACAGCCACACTCCCACTTGTGTTCAATTCTGACTTGGGGTGTGCATTCAAAACTGGGCTTATTTAAGAAAAAGAACATATAGCTGAGCCCAAAGATTTGTATTTCTAAGCCCAAGCCATGTACTGGAAGAGTGGAGTCCCTCCAGGGCCTCAGACTTCAATGATTCATTAGAAATCTAGAAAAGAAATATACTTATGAGTCATGAATTTATTCCAGACCCCTTACTCTGAACAGAAAAAAAAAAAGAATGAAATATAATTTTCCATCAGAAAATATATTTTCCTAATATCATGTTTCTCTTACGTGAAAAAAAAAAAATGATATGAACTCTTTGTGACTGTTCCTCCACTTTTATGAAGAATGTTTTCTTGCTTCTTGCCCTGACATGGAGGGCATATGTTCTGAAGAGGGTAAGGATTATAATTCACATGAGCAATGCACTCAGTGCATTGAAAAGGAAAGATATAAACATCTGAATGCAGAGTTCCAAAGAATAGCAAGAAGAGATAAAAAAGCCTTCTTCAGCGATCAAGGCAAACAAAAGGAGGAAAACAACAGAATGGGAAAGACTAGAGCTCTCTTCAAGAAAATCAGAGATACCAAAGGAACATTTCATGCAAAGATGGGCTCGATAAAGGACAGAAATGGTATGGACCTAACAGAAGCAGAAGATTCTAAGAAGAGATGGCAAGAATACACAGAAGAACTGTACAAAAAAGATCTTCATGACCCAGATAATCATGATGGTGTGATCACTGACCTACAGCCAGACATCCTGGAATGTGAAGTCAAGTGGGCCTTAGAAAGCATCACTACTAACAAAGCTAGTGGAGGTGATAGAATTCCAGTTGAGCTGTTCCAAATCCTGAAAGATGATGCTGTGAAAGTGCTCCACTCAATAAGCCAGCAAATTTGGAAAACTCAGCAGTGGTCATAGGACTGGAAAATGTCATTTTCATTCCAATCCCAAAAAAAGGCAATGCCAAAGAATGCTCAAACTACCGCACAATTGCACTCATCTCACACGCTAGTAAAGCAGTGCTCAAAATTCTCCAAGCCAGGCTTCAGCAATATGTGAACCGTGAACTTCCTGATGTTCAAGCTGGTTTTAGAAAAGGCAGAGAAACCAGAGATCAAATTGCCAACATCTACTGGATCATGGAAAAAGCAAGAGAGTTCCAGAAAAACATCTATTTCTGCTTTATTGACTATGCCAAAGCCTTTGACTGTGTGGATCACAATAAACTGTGGAAAATTCTGAAAGAGATGGGAATACCAGACCACCTGATCTGCCTCTTGTGAAATTTGTATACAAGTCAGAAGGCAACAGTTAGAACTGGACATGGAACAACAGACTGGTTCTAAATAGGAAAAGGAGTACATCAAGGCTGTATATTGTCACCCTGCTTATTTAACTTCTATGCAGAGTACATCATGAGAAACGCTGGACTGGAAGAAACACAAGCTGGAATCAAGATTGCTGGGAGAAATATCAACAATCTCAGATCTGCAGATGACACCACCCTTATGGCAGAAAGTAAAGAGGAACTAAAAAGCCTCTTGATGAAGGTGAAAGTGGAGAATGAGAAAGTTGGCTTAAAGCTCAACATTCAGAAAATGAAGATCAAGGCATCTGATCCCATCACTTCATGGGAAATAGATGGGGGAACAGTAGAAACAGTGTCAGACTTTATTTTTGGGGGCTCCAAAATCACTGCAGATGGTGACTGCAGACATGAAATTAAAAGATGCCTACTCCTCGGAAGAAAAGTTATGACCAACCTAGATAGCATATTGAAAAGCAGAGACACTACTTTGCCAACAAAGTTTCATCTAGTCAAGGCTATGGTTTTCCCTGTGGTCGTGTATGGATGTGCGTGTTGGACTGTGAAGAAAGCTGAGCGCCGAAGAATAGATGCTTTTGAACTGTGGTGTTGGAGAAGACTCTTGAGAGTTCCTTGGACTGCAAGGAGATCCAACCAGTCCACTCTAAAGGAGATCAGCCCTGGGATTTCTTTGGAAGGAATGATGCTAAAGCTGAAACTCCAGTACTTTGGCCACCTCATGCGAAGAGTTGACTCATTGGAAAAGACTCTGATGCTGGGAGGGATTGGGGGCAAGAGGAGAAGGGGACGACAGAGGATGAGATGGCTAGATGGCATCACTGACTCGATGGACATGAGTCTGAGTGAATTCCGGGAGTTGGTGATGGACAGAGAGGCCTGGCATGCTGCAATTCATGAGGTTGCAAAGAGTCGGACATGACTGAGCGACTTATCTGATCTGATCTGAATGCACTCAGTGGGCTTCATTGACAAGTGTTTTAACAATGTGCCCTCAACTCCAGACCCAGGAGGAATATCAAGGGTGGCCACAGTCCCCTAAACATGTGCGACTCATCTTTTATTTTTCAGTTTATTATTAACATATTAATTATGTGTTTCTTATTACAAGATAACCAGATCAAGAACATCAAGGTCCAAGTTAACCTAGGTACCTGGTTTAGGGTCTCATCAGTGAGTCCTTCTAGTGAAACTAAGCAATCCCCTGTGGTGCTCCTGGGCACAAAAGGGTTGAACCATAAAGAAGACTAAGCATTGAAGAATTGATACTTTCAAATTGTGGTGCTGGAGAAGACTCCTGAAAGTCCCTTGGGCTGCAAGATCAAATCAATCAATCCTAAAGGAATTCAACCCTGAATATTCATTGGAAGGACTGATGCTGAAGCTGAAGCTACAATACTTTGGCCACATGATTCGAATAGCCAATTCATTGGAAAAGACTCTGATGCTGGGAAAGATTGAGGAGAAGTGGACAACAGAAGATGAGACGGTTGGATGGCATCACCAACTCAATGGACATGAGTTTGAACAAACTCTGGGAGATGGTGAAGACTGGCATGCTGCAGTCCATGAGGTCATAAGGAGTCAAGCATGACTTAGTGACTGAACAAGAAAAACAATGATCTGCAATAAATTATATGTATATTACAAGTATTGGTAAAATTAGTAATGTGTTTAGATCTTTACCTCGAAATAATCAATGCCTACAGATATAGAACCATTAATATCTATACCTAAAACTAATGTAATTTTATAATCAATTATACCTCTAAAAAATAAAAAAGATAAAAAAGAATCAATGCAGAAATACTACCAATAAGTGCATGTCCCTAGCATATATATAGTATGCTAGTGTGTACCCCATATCTATGCCCTTCACCTCAGCACACCCTGTTCTTGGTCTGGCACCTTGCAAAAGTGGGTGCAAACTCTGAAGGAGCACCCAATTCGGTTGTGGAAAGAGAATTGTAACAGATTAAGAGGTAAATGCTGCAGAATGAGTAAGACAAGGTTTCCCAAAAAGAGGTGAGATTACAGTTGGGTCTTAAAATGTCACCTGATTGCTGTGCATTGCCTGAGTGAGTCTATGACCATCCAGTACCCATCTTCCCTCCCAGCACTCTGATTTTTCTTCAGCAAGCCCCTTGATGCCATTAATCTACCTCATTTAACACAGTGTTTGTTCCTGGGGTGTGCACATGTCCCAGTCAGGGCCAAGAAGAGTGATGTGTGGGCCTCAGCTGGCACTTTTGGAAACAGAGACTCTCTTTCTTCTGGACATAACAAGTGAGGGATGTCAGCACAGAGCCCCAGAGGAGACTCAGGAGACTGAGACTAGCAGGTAGCAGATGAAAGACATCCTGACCCATCATGGAGCCTGATCCAGACACAACGATGCAACCCTTGACTATGGACTTTTCCAGTTATTCCAGAAAACAAAGTCAATCCAATTTGAGTGAGATTTTCTCGAACAGAACTTTGAAGGACAAAGACATCAAGTGTGTTTGAACAGATACTTTCCACTGCTTCTAATGGAAAAGCTGATGCAAATCCTTATCTAAGTGTATCTAAGAGAAGACTGTCTAGTCTGCTCTGCATCTTTTTCTTTTGTATCATCAGGTTCTGCAATTTCCCACAGCTCAGCACTGAATTTTCATTTACATTTTACATAGTTCTAGTAATGTTTAAATTAAAAATATACAGTCACAGTCTCCTGCCATAAAGTTGATCTAAGTTTGGAGTAATTTTCAAGAGTATAACCTGTGTTGCCAAGGACCAAGCCCTTCCTAGGGTCTTGCAGAATTAAGACTGCCTTGTGTCCACTATTTGTCACAACTGGAGAGACAAGCCACCCAACTGGCTGTTTGCCACTCTTAAAAAGGTCTCAGCCCTGACTTATCAGGGTGTTTCCTGTCCTGAATTTTCTCACTTCTGCATACAATTTTGTCTCTAACAGTGGTAAGCAGTTATTTACTCTGGTAATTTTGTTATAGTTAAAGGAACACCCTGAGTGAATCT